>NW_027512399.1:3600000-3900000 GCF_048772815.1 Callospermophilus lateralis | reverse complement strand
TTCTTTATTGATGTTTTTAATTTACTACCAGGAGTACATGGAATATCTAAAATATACAAAATGTTTTATTTATAACTGTAGTAGCAAGATTGACAACTGATTTTTGTGATCTTCACTGGCACATTTTATTAAGCTCTAGGTCAATGGACTAACTTCTAATATCAAATAAGCATGAAGGCAGCTTGTAATCTTGCCTTAAGTCTGTGAAACTGGTTTTGCTCTGAAGCCTGGTCTTTCATATACTGAGGATGTGTTCATGCTCAAGACACACAAAGATCTTAAAGTCCCCAGCCTTTATGGGTTTAAGAGCCTGGTAGAGGAGAAAAACAGATAAGCAGTCAACTGTTATTCAGCAGTTGTCTGAATAATTGTATGAATGAATCAATAAATGAGCATGTGGGTGTCATTTGAGGTACTCTTCTTGAGAGTAGAGGAACAATTTTGAGAATACACATATGGGGTAAAGATTTAGCAAGTTTTTTTCCCCGTGAAAGGCAGGCAGCTAAACAGAGCTGCTGTTTGCTTTTGCTTTTCTAATTATCGTTGTATTCTAACACACCAAAATTTTTAAAAAGTCTCTTGATTTTTTTGGGGGGTGGGGTGGGGGGTGGGGAGGAACATTCCTTAACCAAACTAACACAATGTGACTGAACAACCATTCTCCCCCAAAGTCAGTAGGATGTGTGTGACAACTGTTCTGAGTTTCCTGCAGAATGATTTTTTTTCAGTTGTTTATGCACAAAACTGTGCAAAGATCAAAAAATAGAATGCACTCTCAACTTACTGATTTTATGCATTAGGTATGCTAATAGACTCCCTAGAAGCATGAAATGAAAGAGTGATTTTTGGTGATTTAAAGTTGTGGGACAATTAAGGATTGGAAGAAGTTTCTTTCATTACTCTGTGGCTCTCAAAGTTTATATAAAATCTGCTCTTTCACTGAGTATCTGAGAGGATGAGTAATTAAATGATATTCTTTGGAAAGGCTAATTAATTTAGCCATGACTCAGGGACTGCTGCCACCGGTCTCTCCATCTGCCTACACGACAGGTGCACCTGGCCCTCGGCATTGTAATGGTCCCTGCAGCGGATGACTCCCCAGGATGCCTGTGTGTGTGTGAAGAGAATGATCCTGGGCCTCCTCCGGGGAGTGAACCTGTTCTTCCCACACACTTACCAGATCGCCACTGGGCTCTCATTCTTGGGGCGCACTAGAAATGGGAAAGGCTGATGATTAATTGAAACTTTTCTCCAGGATGTTAGTGTATGAGTCTCTGCCCCAAGGCATAAATGGGAGCAATCTATCTAAGTCCCTTCTAGGCATTTGGTGGTATCTTCATGGAAAAAAATAGGAAGGGATCTTAATTTAAAAAAATCTTGCTTCTGAGTTTAATTTGTATGTTTCTCTGTGAAGACTATTGTTATTGGAGTTCAGTGCCTTGTTCAAAAATTATATTAGTGTTTTTCTCATCAGTTCACATGAAATTGGCCCCAAACATGTTACACCCTTGAAGATCCCAGTAATTTCTTCAGTTATTTGTGATTATGTTCCTAGCAGTATAGGCAGTGCTAGTATAGCATGGTAGATACAGAGGTCCAAGTTCTAACAAATAGGATTTGAATTAAATATATATTCATTGGGCTGAGGATATAGCTCAACTAGTACAGTGCTTGCCTAGCACGTATAAGGCCCTGGGTTCAATCCCTAGCATCACCAAAAATTAATAAATAAGTAAATGAATATGTACTCATGCCATTCTACAAATTTGAAAGAAAAAGAGTGGTGATATTTTAACTTTTCAGCAATGGATTGATAGGCATGTCTTCCAGTCTACATGTGCAGCTTCCTTTTCCCCATGGAAGACAGATATTTATTTTTCTTAATATTAATTATTTATTTGTTCTAACTTGTTATAAATGACAGCAAAATGCATTTCAATTCATAGTACACATATGGAGCTCAATTTTTCATTTCTCTATTTGTACACAATAGTTAAATTATGGAACCAACCTAGATTCCCTTCAATAGATGAATAGATAAAGAAACTGTGGTATATATACATAATGAATATTACTCAGTATAAAAGAGAATAAAATCATGGCATTTGCAGGTAAATAGACGGTGTTGGATAATATAATGCTAAGTAAAAAGAGTTAGTTTTACACATTAATAATATTTAAACTGTGGCTTGGAGGCCTCCTGGAGACCTATGACCTTTCAGTTGATCTATAATGTCAAAATTATTTTTATAAGAATACTAAGATGTTATTTGCCTTTTGAACTCTCATTCTCTCAAAAGCATACAATGGCTATCTCACATGTGACATGGGAGCACATTGACTATAGAAGCATATGTGAGAGAATCCAGATGTCACATTTTTGTTAGCCAGATGTTTGTGAAAGTTTAAAACAGTGCCACCCATTTTACTGTAGTTTGTTTAGAAATCTGTAGTCCTATTTTATAATTATATGTGTGTGTGTTAACCTGTAATAGAATTACTATTGTTATGTGAAGTGAATTAATACATATTTTTGAAGCTTCAGTTTGAATTGTGAATATAGAAAGGCTTGATACATAATACTTATTTTAAGAACAAAAGTTCTTTGGGATCTTCAGTGATTTTTTTGCAGAGCATAAAAGTGGTACTGAATCCAAAAAGTTTGAGAAGCATTGTTGAATATTATGAAGTTTATAATTCTGGCCTCAAGATATTGTTTGAGGTTAAATATTGCATGAAACTTATTTAGCCTAGTGCCTAACATTGCAACTACTCAGTGCCAGCTCTTATGATTCTCTTTATAATTGGAAAAGTTGGGTGAATGTCTCTCAAAGAAGTGACCTGGAATAAAATACTGTGGCACACTTGGAGTTGAACATGAACTCAACAACAGTGTATTCAAAAGACCTAAGAAATTAGAGAATAACATAAAATATGTAATAGAGATCTTTATAATAAAAATATTTATGACAACAGACCAGTTTCATATTATTTGTTGCTGAAAAGTATGAACTTGAAAACAAAAACTTTTATAAATAGCTGAATATATCTTTCTATAAAAATATATCTTGGGGCTAGGGATATGGCTCAAGCAGTAGCGTGCTCGCCTGGCATGCATGCGGCCTGGGTTCGATCCTCAGCACCACATACAAGCGAGGATGTTGTGTCCACCCAGAACTAAAAAATAAATATTAAAAATTCTCTCTCTCTCTCTCTCTCTCTCTCTCTCTCTCTCTATATATATATATATATATATATATATATATATATATATATATATATATCTTTCTATTAAAAGAACTTTAATTTCAATCTTTTGGTAAAAATGGTCATTTTAAAAACATTTATTTTTAAATGCAGCTGTGAGTATGAAGGAGCTGTGTCTATGTGCTTATAACATCTCCTACATGCTGTCAATAGGCCTTGACCTCTCTGAATTGGCAGCTGTCATATGCTTCTTGAGCCTCCATCAGGCTTAGAATAAATGCACACTAGTATTACTGAATGGATTAAAATTTTTATTATAATTGGATTATATACTTTCATTTGCTGAAATATTCTAAGTAAATTAAAATAGAAATAGATGTGCATATTAGATGACACAGATATTACTAAATTTTAAATTTTGAAAACAGGAACTTGAACTAAAAATAACATGAGCTTAGATTTTTAGGGGGAAGGGAGAGTATTATTATAGGATTCATTAATATTATAATATCTTTTACCATAGTGAAGGAAACTCACTTTAAATTTGCAAGATACATTCTTTTTTTATACATATGTGAACACACTTAGGTGTTACACTCTGTTTTTCTAGAAAATTCAAGCAGAGTTCATACCCATTACCTGGCACTTTAACACAGAGTACATTAATTGCTTGTTTTCTGTGAGGTACAGTTGTCTCTTCAGATTATCACCTTGCATTTGGCATCCTGTAGAGCAGTTTGGGGCGATGAGACTTAACATGAATAGAGAGTTCTTCATATTTCCACCAGTACCATCTGCCTAGGGAGAGCAGGGTGCATGGCAGCTCTGCTGTCTCCATTTAGCATGACTGGGGAATCCTAGACTGCATGTGGAGTGACCAGAGAACTTTGATCTGTCTCTAGACAGGCTGGCCTTTTACTCTCGTGCAACAAATGGCTCTAGCACCATGCAGTCTATGGTCTCCACACATCACATCGCAAGATGAATATATTCCCCCTTGTAAGACCTTGTCCTTGGGGAATATTTTCCAACCATGCTTGTCTTGCAGGTATTTTCTGGATTTGAAAATATGCCAACATCCTCTTGGATTCTTGCAGATGTGTCCATGGTATTCTGATATCTATGTTTCATGTAAAAAAAATGTTATATCTTTAGTTGAGAAAGTCTAGAGTTATAGTGAAGAAATTAGAAGCCTGTTGATAAAACTGAGACCAATTCTCCATTTGGGTATAAATTAGATGAGAAGAGGGACTCTATTTCATTTTTCTCAGAAAGAAAAAAAAATTCTTTTTGCCTTTAACTGAAGGAAGTAAATGTTGTGGCCTCTTTTATTGCATATATATTTATTATATTCTTCTTTATCCATATTCTGTAAATCAGGATCCACAGCTTTTGGTAAAATATCCCTGGGCATTTGTTTTGTCATCACAAAGTCAATACCCACTTCCTAATGAGCTACTGGCTTTGCCACAGACACAAAACAGTAATGCACAGTGGTTCCCAGCAGATGAACTGGCACAAGGGCCTTTGTTTATGTGAGTGTATTTAATTTGCTTTGGGTAGCTTGCAAGTCAAGTATTCTTTATATTTTTATACAAAGCTGTTTGTAAGAACTTTCAATTTGCAAGAAAAAGATGCTAGTTCCAATTGGTTTCACACATTTTGGGACCATGGAGGTTTGAAGATAGGGTTTGCCAGGGACTAAACCCAAAGGCGGATGAGATTACCATAAAAAAAAAGCCATTTATTTTTGATAGTTTGAGTTGATAATTTGATCCCCGACATGTTAACCTGTAGAAATCCTGAGTATTTTATTATTGATGCTTTCTCCTATTTGGCAGCTTATCACTTTCTTAATTTTAAAAGAATAACAACTTTTTTCATATAGAAATGAAATGGAAATACTACTAAAAACTGATATGAAATGCATACTTGGAAGACTAAGGACCTGAAATATCTAGAATATAAAAATTATTGAACCTTAAAGAATCCTTTATATTGTTTTTTCTCTCTAAAACCCTCTTTTTAAAAGGAATGTAATTCAGAAGCTGCATTCATAAAACAGCAGAGTTGGAGTGTTCTTGCTGTGGCGGACTGAGCTTCCCTGGCTGTGCCTACTTACCCCTTGAACTATTGGAACCATGAAGGTCCCTACTCCAAGATGTATTGTATGTTGTATTTCTGCATAAGTGATTTAAAACATGTATAGAGCAAAGTTCCAAAGAGACATTTGCATTTATTCTTCTTGCAAATTCTTCCCCTTCAACACCTAGCTACTCTTGAGTTGTGGTAGCTCTGAATTGTCTACAATGGAACCATTTTCTCACTTTTTGATGAGGAGGGCTGGGGAGCAGGGTTGGGGTTGGAATTGTTTTTCCTGTGATCCAAGTTACTCTGAAACTTCCCCTGTTTCTCTCAGCCTGTGTCTCTGTGCTTAGGTGAAAACTGAAGTTGGTGCTTCTAGTTTCTGCATAATTTACTGTTTCACCAAATCACATAGCTAATGTGCATCCATTTACAGATGGCCCTGTCATTCACTGAATGCCTGAAAATATAATATGTGGGCAGTCCACAAAATTTCATGATATATTACTACTGTCCTTTTAAAATGCTATGTGATTGTTGAAATCATTGAAGTTTTCCTTCAAATTGAATTTAATAAGATTACATAAATGTCTGTACAGTGTGACAACCTCTAATAGTTGTTATGAAGGCCACCTCTTTTAGACATAAAAGAGTGATGTTCCTAACCTTTATACAGTATTAAGACTCTCATTTAGTAGGATGATGGTGATAAGATAGACTCTTGGTCTGTTCCTAGAAGTGTCTCTTTTATGTTAAACCACTCTTGTGAAAAATTAACATGCTATTAGCATATATATTAAAGCACCCTCTGAGGATTCAGCAATCAAGAATGATGACTTAAGGCAATTTTTCCAGAACATTCCTTCATTCCTGATTATGTATCTGCCTTTTAGTTGATGTTCTCGAAGTGTGCTCCTGGGACCCCGAGTGTCTCCAAGACCCTTTGAATGGATCTACAAGGTCAAACTATTTTTATAGTAACTCTAAAGTGATATTGCCTTGTTCATTCACCTTCTTACATGTGTGGGGCTTTCTAAAGAAGCTACTTACAAAATTCTAAAGCAGTGTTATTCTTGGGAAATTTATTTTTCTTTGGAATATAGGCTTTTCCCCCACCTTAAAGCTGTTTTGTTTATATTAGTATGGGCTTGTTTATTTTTTGTAATTAATATTTTAGAGAATTATCAGTTTTCACTTTTGTGTGGTACATATCAAATGATATAACCCATATGAACAAAAGCTTTTGACACAGATATTGGAATACTGCTCTACATGTTCCTTATTCAGGGTCTTATGTAGGAATTTACTTTGTTGAGGCTTACTTGACTACTTACCTGGTGGCCTATGAAAGGTGTGCTTTTTGTAACATCAGACTATATTTTAAAAGGCTTTTGTCCCACTCCCCTGGAAGGTGGGAATCATTGTGTTTGGGCATGGACCTGGGAACTGTGCCATGTAAGTGCCAAGTAGTCACAGATCTAATATCAGGTAGGCTGGTATTAGATTCTGTGACTAATGTATCATTTAGCCAGTCACAGGTTGTTATTTTGTGATATTAACTTCACCACAACTGACAGGAACATGGACATGTTCACTATGTTTAAATTTCTTATTTTTTAAGAGCACTTAACTGTGTACTTATGCTTTTCTTATTTTTATGTATATTTCTTGCCCTTCTATTTCTGTATCGATTGGTTTTAGGAAGTTATATTGTCTTCCTATCATGAAAGGTCAGGATTTAGTGTTCCAATGCCTCTTGTCTTTCCACATTTCCCTTTCTCTCCAATTTTTTTCATTAGATGATTAATTAATTTACTGCATTAATAAACATAAAGTAATGTAAATGCCACTTATGGATATGTCTTAATTCTAGCATGGCAAATCTCGAGTAACGCTAATTTTTCCTAAAATAAATATTTGCTACTACCTGAGTTGGCCTAGGTTTCTGTGTTTTAATATCCGATTCTTAACCAATTCTGCATTAAAACTCAAACTCTTTGGACTAGGGACTTGGCTCAGGGGTAGACTTCAAGGTCATTTTGTCCTTTTAAAGATACTAAGCCAAATGTTTGTTGCAGCAAACTTAATGACTCTTTGGCAAATGATACATTTATAGTGCAGTTTAGGCTGCTCTATCATTTGCAGAGAAAAAGAGATTAATTGACAGGAAAACTACTTGGGCTTTGAAAAAAAATGTTCAAATATTCAAAGGCTTGTAATGCTTTATTTCAAAAAGCTCCACTGACTGCTCAGGCTCCCAGCTGTGAGCAAAAGGTCCATAAATGAGTGATCTTAGATTTTCAGATAAGGATGCTTAACATAATTCAACCCTCTTAGTTCTCTGACATTAAACAAATAACTGAAAAAAGCACCAAGTTGCTTGCTAATGTAATTGTCTTTTATTCTATTCCTTCTCTCCACTATTTGCAATATGTTTCTCCCTGTCATTTTCAGCTTGTGCCATTTAGAAAAGTGATGTTTCCTTGTGGTTTGAATTGTACTGGAAGAAGATGAGGGCCATGTGGGAGTGTTTTTGTTAGAATAGTGGTGTTTTGTGTGGTGTTTGGAAAAGATGACTGGGTCCACCTCAGCTTGAACTTCGGTGTGATGCCATTAGAGACTGAGTACTGGAACTGATCTCAGAGAACTATTGCCATGAATTGTGTTGGGATTTTAGAAGGCCAGGCATTAGAGGAACCTTTGGAAACTGAGATCTAGGCCGAGGGTGCCTTTCTCCACAGCACTGGGAATCTCAGCCAGGATTTCACATGATTTTGCTGTTAAAGCCTTTTCAGCTATAGTTGAGAGCCAAAACTCACAGGAACCTCATATTTCAGACCCCAATGGGCCTGGATTCCTGTGACCTTTCGCCACTCCTTGGGAACCTTGCCTGCATGTGATCTCCAGAGCTTTTACTGAAAGGAGATTCCTCAACACTCAATGGCTCCTGAATGAATTAAAACCCACCGTGTCAACTTCTTCATTTTGAAATATGGCTAGGCCAATACCATGAAGTTTTTGAGAATCCCATGAGCAGAAATCCCTGGAGAACCTTTAGATCTCCTGTTGCTCATCATGACTGAACCAGCGAGGGCCATTTCTGACTGAGTGCAATTCATGACCATGGTGAAGAACAGAGATGCCAGTGAGTAGGAGCCAGCAGGGAACTGGGCCTGGAGCAATGGAGTGCAGGTGTGTGATCCAACATCTGTGGTGGGCCCCTGTGGTTCTGTCATTGGCTTCCAAATGACATGTGACTGACAACGTGCAGCCAGGAGACCCGAAAATATAAAGGCATGTTGTTGTGGGGAGAGGATTTGGTGCGATGCTCAGAAACAAGTTGCTATGCTCAAGTGGGAAAGATAGATGGGGTAGCATCCCAGTTTGTGTTTTTGCCTTCAGACCCTGACTTACCCCACGTGGCAGAGCTCCCTCCAGCACTGTGTCCTGGTTGACCTTTTTGTATTTCAAAAACAAACACCAATTTTCCAGGGAAGCTGTAAGAAATGCCATTAAAACTGGGCGGTGAGCCAAAGGCTTCACAATGCACCCAGGGAGACATTCATACCCCAACGGCCACAGTTACCTGCATAGATAGGATTCAGCTCTGCTTCCTCCTGTTCCTATTGGAAAATATGAACCCATGTCCTCCTGTTCACATAGACTCAGACCAAGCTTTCATGCTCTCACTACAAAGGAAGCTAAAACACAAAGTGATATTTCTAGTGGACGAATGACAGAGGCAGATAGTCAAGAAGTCATTAGGCCAGCAAAGTTCCATGTTTGTGGAAGGTTTACCCTGTCCTCTGCTTTTGGGATCTTTTCTGCCACACCCAAGTTTGTGAGCTCCTCAGAATTTCCAATTCCAGATATGTATTAACAGATTTTTTTCCTCTTCTCCTCTCATTGTGTCTTCTTTGGGGTGATAGTCATGTCCAGGCATTGTGGTGGATGACAGTGGAAGATTTTTATGTGCCACGTATTCCCACATGTATTAGACTCATTTTCCGTTATGCCATTTGAAATATTGAATCTCTGACACTAACCCATAACCTTCTAGGCTTTGACTACTTATCCTAACATCGATAAAAATATTCCTAAAGAATAGAAGTAGAGGCATTTGATAGGAGGCATGGTGTATACTTGGACTTGCCTTTTGCTTCATCAGAGATACATATTATAAAACCTGTGACACATTTTTCTCATTTTACTTCTCCAAGAATTTTCAAAATCAACAAATATGTAACTTCCTGACTCCCTGTCTCTGTCATCTTGGTCACAATGTATATTTTTATAAACATATATATAATCCTACTGCCATCACAGATATATTTTTGAGAGTACTCTCACTTTGGTAAATATGAATTTCATGAAGAGATAACTGCCCCCCAATACACTGAGGTAACTGAAAATTCAAGCTGTGGTGAGCCTTATACTTCAACAAGTTTAGACATGAAACAATGTAGAGGAAAATGAATATTTTGGGTACATATGTGAAAGATATATATCCCCTTATGAATTTCGATTGGCGTACATACTATTACATTTTAATGTATTAAATATATATATATATATATATATATATATATATATATATATATATATATAGTATGAATTTGCAAACATGAACTACATGTGTCATATACTTATACTACCTTGATTCTTTCATGTCCATATGTGTGGATTCATAATCAACTTTTCAGGAGATATTTTCCAGAAATATTCATTTTCTTGACATACATATTTATTTCGGAATACTGAAAATGAACTTCAGTGAATATTGAGTGCTAGCCCTAGTATTTCTACAGTAAGTGACCCAGTTTACCATCAATGAAAGTATATTCATATGAGACATGATGTGTATTTTGAATTAAATCTTTATTCAAAATTATTATATTCCTATTTCTTCAGTATATATACATCATAGGATGTATCATTTCATCCACATTTCACAAATTGATATGCATATGATTCACTTTCATTCACTCCCTGTATCAGATCCCATGTATTTCTCCATGTTGCTTTACTTGATTTTTCATGAAATTTCTTTTATATCACATAACTTTGGAATTCAATCAATAATTTCAAAGCAAAACTCAAACACAATTTGTTATAATTAGTAATCCTAATATTACCATTACATATATAACTACTTGGATTGAATGTTTGTATGTGAATACCAGATTTCATGTATTTTTTAAAATATCAATTGAATCCATTATTTAAAATAGTAACCTGTTGTATTTTTTATTCACCATATGGTCTATTCATGCATCATATCAATATGCATAAACCCAGGGTACACCTATATTTATCCCCAAACTCTAAATGATAGGGTTTCAAAAAATGCTCCCAGAAATGGTGGAAGAAATACGCATGTCACCTGCTCCATATATTCCTTTCATCACATCATGTTCTGGACACAAAATGCAAAACTCACACTTATCTTATTCTTCTACCAAAACCTCATTTTTAAGGAGAGCATGGATTACTAAAATCATCTATGTCTGCATTGCCTATTGTTTTCAAATTTCAATCCTATGGTGTGTATACACTTGATTCTTTCAAGGATAGTGTGTTCAACTACCCCCCCTGTTGAAATTAACCTTGACCTTATCACTCATTTTGTACTTTGCCTGATCTCCTAACATCCTTATTGATATCTATTTCCCCAAGTGCCTTGTTGTGACTGACTCTTCATGTGTGCTGAGATTCCCATTTACACTTTAATAGAAATTCATTGGATTGCAAAAATGGCCTTTGGTCCAAATCCTAAAATCACTCTTCTTCCTTGCCCTACACTGGAATCCTGCCTACTCTCTCTATTTCTCTGCAAGTTCTCTTTTACATTCAGTAGTCTGAGGTACAAGATCTTAGGCCATTGTCTATGTATTGAAAGGATTCATCTCTGCAGAACATAATTCAAAACTATGTATCCAAATCAAGGGCCCAACAAACTTGTGTGCTTCAGATCTTACCTAGTTTTCTATTTTCATACTTACATTTCACCTTACATTCGTATAAATATCCCAGATGCCCAATACCCATATTCATCCAGCAGAATGACTTTTAACCCAAATCGAACATGATATGACCCTTAACCATACTCTGTTCCCTCAATCTATTTTCACATAACAGCAGGTCCTGAGTTGATCTTGCCATACAAGTATGTAGGGAATCCTACAGCTGCTGAGAAGCTCAAAGGTAGATGCAGAAATAATCCCTGGAGCAAATGTAGGCAGCTAGGTAGGACCTGTGAGGTCTAAAGTCATCTTCCATGGCCAAGAAGTCAGTCAGGATGAAGGTATGAGGCTGAATCAGCCTCTCTCTTCTCAATGCAAAGAAGATGGACACAATCAGGTCTGTGTGGATTGCTGATCCCGGGCTTCTAGGGTATATAGACCTTTATGTCTTGTGAAAATGTCACAGGAAGTTGGGGCAGCCTCCATCTCATGGGACCCTTGGAAACAACTGTTAGGACAAAGTGGTTGCCAAGGCAGTGACCTCATTTATTTCCCTGAAGAAAGTGACCTCACCTCACTTCCTTGGTGATGGAACTCTCTGAACTTGGGATCCAGGAGGCGAGGCATCCAGAGGCAGTTCCACTCCCAGTGGGCTCACTTGATTGTCTGTACCAAGGCCATAGACATTCTTTGTTGGTACCTAGTGATGTGTGGATAGCCAAATGCCTGGAATGGTCTCAACAGGGGCCTTTTCTGAGAAAGAAGTGTTGGCTCATTGCTGGCTCCTGACAACTACACAGAGATGGCCAAGGAGACCAGAGCTGAGACAGGACAGGCCTGTGAGATTGTGAGAAACTTGAGGTGTGAAACTTAAGAATGTGATGGGACTCAAAATATGTTACCCCAAAATATGCAACTTGGCATTTGAGAAAACAGCAGAATCAGAAAGGTCTTTCTCAACCTCCCTTCTTCTCTCTCCTCTGAAGCAGGTCACAAATGCTTCATTCTAGGGATGCCACCCTTAAACCAGGAGGAAAGCAGTATCTTTATCTCTGAAGACAAAAGGATACAATAAAGAATCTGGATGATTGGCCTCTGGTTAATTGTCATTATCTAACACCCTCTTGGTTCTCCAATCCCATTTCTCTAAAACGGAAGCATAAAAATAAACCACTTTGCAGTTTCTTTTGGCTTTCAACACTTTATCAGGAGTCTCATGTCATATAAAACTTATATTAAATAAATTTGTATGCTTCTCTCTCCTTAATCTATTTTTTGATGAAAAAGATCAAAGAGATAAATCAAACATTTGGGGCTGCTTTGGAAGCATTTGATACATTTTCAGAAATTGCTGAAGTCTTGTCGTTTTTATTGTCTCAAACTTTGGAGATACCTTCTCAACAATCTGCTTGCAACCTTCAGCTAAACCATGGAAAGGAAAATGCTGTTTTGGAAGAGGTCATTTCTATGTGCTTGGAAATCACAAAACTTTCACCTCATGTTACAGAAGTCATGTCTGACCCGATGGAATAAGAATTGATTATGTTTCTCTGAAAGTAGGAAAAAGGCTTGAAAATAAAATAGAAGTTAATAATTATATTAAAGTTTCTTCTTATTAATTGAAGTTATAAAATTGACTTTAAATTAGCTCAATGCCCCGATTTTGAGAAAGGTACAAAATGTAACATTTACTTCTATAAAACCACAAATATCCATATACACTAAATAAATGAAACACAACTCTAGACACAACTGTTTTGTTATTTAATAATCCATAGATCTAAACATAGTACAACCACACAGCTTGTACTAAAAAAAATACTTGTTCAGTAAAAATAAAAATATTCATGTTTATGATTATTTTATAAACCATCAAAAATGGCATCAGACTCATCAAAAGCAAAGGCCATATAGATGAACTGGCCCATTCAGAGAGCCACTAGCGGATCCCCACTGGAGGCTTAAAGATGACTTATTGACACTATTGCAAAAAAGAGCATGCATTCATCAGGAATCTAATTTGTTAGAGGTTAATAACATTTACCATTTGACGGCAGAGGTCTGTTAGCATAGAATTTAGAAAATGTATGGATAATTCAGACACTGATAAAAGGGAAGCTAAAGAATGCCAAATTCAGGTGTTTCTCCTTCAATGGAAAATTTCTGCAAAGAAAAGATTATAACAAGGTTCTGAGTATAGCTATCAGAAAAAGGATGAAACTCTACAACCATCACATTTTCTCAAAATGAGAAATGAGACATGGCAGGCCATTAACATTTTCACATTTTGAAATTGGGGTTTTATTTATTTTCTGACATTTTGTTGAGAAAAGATTTGGTCTCCAATTTCTCCCCCACATTACAAACAAGAAGGTGCTCTTTAAAATGCAAAATGGGAGTTGAAGCTAATAGGATTCCAGATTTATGCCTTTAACAATTTAACAATTAGCAAGAGACATCAACCATACTGGAGAGATCTGTACAAATAATTTATATCATTTTCAATGGCTTCCAAATAAAATATCAAGAAACATTTTCAAAAATGCAGAATCAATTGATTTCAATATAATACTGAAAGTCCACAGAGGCAGATAATATATTCAATAACCTCTCAAAACTTTCAATTGTAATTATATACTGATATTGGAAAAACAATACTGATACTGTTCTATGATATTAAAGCATATTAATAGTTACAAGTTAACACAGAAAGAGAAACAGTCTGCCATAGCAACTGACTGCAATTACTATTCAGCACTGTGACCTGGCACTACTAAAATTTTGCTAAGCAAACTCTATTGAGTATCTGTCTTAAAAATGCTTCAATAAATAATTTAAAAAAAGTTTATTTGACTTGTAATCAGATTCTAATTCTACTTTCACTTTTTCTACAGGCTAAATAATTGCAATTAACCACTGATTAATGCTGTAGTTAATGAGAAATTAAGGCATTCTTCAATTTTCTCCCCAAATCCAAAGCAACATTTAGTTAAAATATATTTCATTGTTGACAGGAAAAGTAAAATGATAAGCAAATGTTTTCTAAAAAGTTAAATGATCATTTTAATCTCACTCTCTAGTATAGAGAATTTGAACACAGGGCTTGACACAAATTTTAAATATAGTTCTGAAAAAAACTCAGAATTATATTTAAGTTCATTAATAGTTTTTCTCTAATTTATTTCATGCTTTAAGAGTAAATTTCAGAATTATTTTATTCTAACAAGAAAATGAATTTGAATCATTCAAGATAGTTATTTTTTACGTAAATAATCTACAATAATCAAGACAAAATATTTGTAGAAACTGATGCAATCTTTAAAATAATATATTTAATTTAATATCCATTACATTTTCTTTCTTCCATAATTTATTTAATTCCATTATTTGCCTTAAGTGTTAAAGTTACTTTGACTGGGGAAAAGTGAAGGGGAAAAATGTGGGGGATTTTGAATCTTAAGTTTACCTTCAGAAATACCAACTTTAATTATCACAAGAAAATGTGTAGAGCTGGATCAATTAACTAGAGAAAGATCATAATTTTAAGATAGTCTTTTCATTTTAACCTTTATAAACTGGTTGAGTTAACTGCTTCCATGCAGATTCATTATCTAATTTATGTCACAGGTTGAGACGAATGGTTTATGAACAACATTCTTTAACACCAAATTCTCTTTTCACTATTAATTTCACATTAATATCTATCTTTATAGAAGTTCAATTCAGGGCACAGTGTGAGAACATCAGGACTAAATTGATAATGTATTATATATAGTGTGTTTATTCTGTTATTTTGTTTTTCTATTACTGGGGATTTGAACCTTGAGCCTGATGTAAGCTGGGCAAGTACTCTCTACCACTGAGCTGCTTGCCCAGTCTAACATTTAAATTTGCCCTGTAAAGGACAAGCAAGGACAAAGATAGTCTTATACATTTATTCTTACACATTTATATTTATTTAGCAATTTCAATGGATTATCCTGTCCACTTCTCTCTGATGCTAAGCACATTTTGACTCAGGAAAGATTCATACTTGGCATCCTCTCATATTCTTATGTCACCTTCATTCTTGGAGGCTTCATTCTATGAAGCACCTATGGCCTTCATTCTGCTTCCTGGTACTCAGAATTCTGAGTAACAACCACCGAGCAGTAATTTTTTTCTAGCAAGTGTTGTTTTTTCTGACTGCTGTAAAAATTCCTTACCTTGCTATTATTCTTATGGAAGACAAAAATTATTTCTCAGAGATGTTAAATATTTTGTTCAGAGGTCACATGTCTAGCGAAATATGGATCAATACTTTTCAAAGATCATCATACCTCATATTCTGAACACTTTTTGCTTTCACACAATCTTTATTTTTGATTAGAGGGAAGGAATGGGTTAAACACATGCTTTATAAATATTAGTATGCATATTCTTAATGGGTACTATATCTATGGTAGAATATACAAGTAGAAACTCTGGAATTTTGCAGTGTCCAATCTGGGATACAACTTATGGTGGCCCTCATGTTGATGAAAGTAAGGGAACATATTGTCTAGATTTCACGTTTGACAGTAATTAATTATTGAAGTTGATAAAATACAGAGAAGGAGACATCAAGGATGATTCCAAAACTAATTCTAGAAGGTGGTTTTAGTCTTAACCATCTTTAGAATAGGGACATGACACATCTGCAGTGGTAACTGCAGAAGGGCAAGTGATAAGTTCATTTTCAGAAGCATTGGATTTGAGGTACTCAGGATACCTGCCAGTAGAGATATTCAGAGAGTAAAATGGATGTCAAGTAATTCAAAATATGTTGCTGGGACATAAGATATATATCTCTCTATATCTCTCTCCAACTCTCTCTCTCTCTTTCTCTTCCTCTCTCTGCCTCTCCATATATATATATATATATATATATATATATATATATATATATATATATATATATATATGCAATCTTTAAAATAATATATTTACTTTCCACTATATTTTCTTTTTTTTCATAATTTATGTATATATATATATGTGTGTGTGTGTGTGTGTGTGTGTGTAGAGAGAGAGAGAGAGATGGAGAAGGAGAGACAAAGGAGAGACAGTGAGGGAAGAAGAGAGATACTTATCACTGAAATTTGTTAATATATATTACTAGTCAATGTCAGAGAAGTAAGAATTGAAATTGTGCCTGAAAACAAGCTATGGTGGAAAAAGGACACAAAAAACAGAATAGTGAAAGGTGAGTATTGAGGAAAAGATAATTTCATGCTGTGAAAGTGAAAGGAGTCCCTAGAAAAATACTAATCAACAACAAACTTAAACCCATTATAATTATGCAGACATCAGTGAATGGAAGTCTTCAAAGCAAAAGATGCCAACACTTCTACAGAATTATACTGAGGAAATAGAGGATAAGTTCTGACAAACAGTTGTTTACTGTCATGAAAAGGAGCTCACTGATGAAAATGAAAGAAAATAGACACCTACTCAAGGAAATCTATACTATCAGCTTGGCTTTCTCATTCAGCTAAGGGACTTTTCCCTCACACTAGACTCAGTATAGTCACCCATTTTAGTCAGTGCCTCAAATATTTGCAAGCTGGTTATATCACCATTTTCTGTGCATTTTTTTTATAATCTAGAATTCACTGAGTTACATTCCCAGCCTATTTTTATTTTCATTTTATTCTATTTTGAGACAGGGTCTCTCTAAGTTGTTTAGGGCCTAGCTAAGTTGCTGATGTCAGCCTCAAACTCATGATCCTCCTGCCTCAACTTTCCAAGTCACTACAATTCAATCTCCAGGACTAAAACAAATGAATAAACAACAACAACAACAAAATAGAACTCACCACACCTATCATATCTATGCACAAATAATTCCAACATTGAAGGGGACTGGGTTTAAAAAATAGCAATTAGACGGAAGGAAGGGAAGAAAGAAAACAGAGAGAAAAAGACTGGAAGAGAGGAGAAAGAAGGGAGGATTTCTTTTATTCTGTTTCTCTTTTCTATGCTCAAAGGGAAGGTGAAAAACAAGAATCAAAATTACCTTGGGCTGGGATTGTGGCTCAGTGTAATCACTCACCTAGCACGGGCAGGACCCGGGTTCTATTCTCAGCACCACATAAAAATAAAAAGGCATTATGTTGTGTCCACCAACAAAAAAGATTCTCTCTCTCTCTCTTTTAAAAAAATAAAAGAACTTTTATTGATGCACCGCTCTATAAAATAAATTTATTGATCATTTTTACTGTATACTTACCACATGAAAATGTAAGCTTCAAGATAGTAGAGATTTTTTCCATTTTGTATGTTTTGTATTTCCAGTACCCTAGATTGTACCAACTCAGGGTGGTACAAACTTCTGGTGACTTTAAACTTCCAAGGGCCAAACACCTAGATTATTTGAAGGATTTTTAATGTTTATTTCACCATATGCGATTATGTTTACTCACTCTGTTTAGAGTCAAAATTCCTGCATAAGGAGGTCACCATCATATTTGATGTATTTTTATGTACAGAATTTGTGCATGTGCTTACAAATATGTCTATCACATAGTATATAATAGGATTCCACATGAATACACTCCTCTGCAAGCATATGTGTCGAGTATAAAGAAAAAACTACCCACAAACTAAAGGCTAATAAGTTAGAACATCAGAAAAGATTAGAATTAGGTGTGAATTTAAAACATACTTTAAAGTGTAGCCACAAAGCCTTTGAGTGTTAAGTATTTTTATGGCATTGCTGAGATTTGGGGCCTTAGATGGATTCTAAGCCTAAAGGTACCTGTTCTAAAATTGTCTTCAAAATTAGCAGATATTCAGTTACAGATTGCATATTTATCTTTTATCAGGAACCAAATCTGGAGATTTTACTTATTTCAAAGAAGTAAAATTAAGAACCACTGATGAATGCCCTTATACAAGTAAGAATGCCCTTATTTTTCACTCCCAATCTTTTTCATCTACTTAAAAAGCACAGAGAGGCTACGTACATGCTTCATAATCTAGTAAGACTTTACAATATAATAACAAAAAGATACAAACCATTCATGTCCCATAGGTTATAGTCTGCTAACATCTAACTGTTCTAAAATATCTAGTTTGGACCAGACTTATACATATTTTCATCACCTCTGATTTTATTTCACTGACATTCAAATCAAATAATATCCCAATGAATTCAAATTTATTAACAGAAAGATAAAAGGAATTCTATTTCATGTTTATGAAAATGTATTTAAAGAAAATTGAATCATACATTTTTATTATGTGGTGTAATATCATACATTATTGATTGTCAGCTTTCCTTTTACTTGTTAAAATATGCAGCATTTGGTTCTGATATTTTAAGCATTTTGCACATTTACAAAAATAAGTTGTTGTGCTACCCAACCTCATCCTAATGCAAAAGTATAGTAAGTTTCTTCTTGCAAATTAATAAGAAAAATATATTTAAAAAGCCAAAATCATTTGAAACTTCTCTTATTCCCTTTTAGGATTCACAGTGCTTCTTTACATTTTCATGAGTTTTATTTTTATTAAATATTTAAAAATCTTCAAATCAAATCATTTGATGCTGAAACCTTAAATCCCACTATACTTTTATAATTGCTTTTTATCACCAGAACTCATTTAGGTTAATTCCCAGATTTATATTCTGCCTTTTTTTCTTGTTTCATGTCTGGGATTCCATTTGGGACCTATTATTTCTTTCTTCCTAAAGAAGAGTTATTATTATTTTCTTACAGGTTCTTTTGCTGGCAGTGAATCTTTAATTCCTCATATGCAAATGCTTTGATGTTACCTTTGTTATTAAAATATACTTATTTACAATGGAGGAATTCAACTTGAAAATTGTACACTTTAGCATCTTGAAGATGCTCCACTGTCCTCTGGCCCTTAATGCTCAGAAGCCATTATGTGAGATTAATCTCTGGCTATTTTTAAAAATTTTTATGCTTTGTTTACTTCATTACTTCTGGAAAATTCTCATCCATTATCTCATACAAAAATCTGCTGTGCTCCATTTAAGCTATACTCTTTTATTATTTTGGTTTAGAGGATATTACATCTTCTCATTGTCTCCTCTCCTACCTATTCTTTATGTCTATATTTTACATGTCCCTGTTTCACTCTAGCTCAGCTGTGTCAAACTTGTTCTTAGTTCAAATATGTAGTATCATTTTTTTATGGTTTCTAATTCTTTGCTCTAAGTTCTTAGGTTACTTTTTTCTTTCCCTTAACCGTGCATACTGTATCACAATGTGTATCTATAACTCCCACAGCCAGTAGCCCTCTGGAACAACTTCTACAGAATGTTTTTTGACTGATTCTAGCTCATGCATTTTTATTCTGGCATCTACTTCCTATCTTTGTGTATTTAAATAAATGTTTTCAAAAATATTTGAGTCCTAAGAAGATATTATATTCTTTCAGAGATGAACTTCTCTTTCTTCTGCTGAGAAGAAATGTGCTAGGAGGTCCACACTAAAACTTGAGAATTGTGAGAGCTAATTACCTAGATGGCCAGGTTCTCCAGCCTCCTGCCCAGAGCAAGGGATGTTATACTAGGGCTTCCAACTTTGTAATCGCTGAATAGTAAGTCTCATATTTCCATCTTAGAGAAACTGTTGAATGGAACTTTCACCACAGATGCACATGGAGGATTGGCAGAAGTTTCCAGAACACAGAGGGCAAAAAGGGGCTATCTCTCAGAAACGTCCATCTTCCTAGTGGCCTACATCTCTGACTACTGCTGTCTGCTGCCTGTTGTAGTTGTGGTTCAAAATTACCCTAAGAAACATTCATTCTGTCCCTCATTTTTATATGAAGCTCTCATTGATTTATTAAGTTGTTTTTCAATCCAATTTCTGAGATGCCTTTGTGAAGAGATGATATGAATTACTTGTTCACCATTTACTGGAAATGTATGATACATAAAGGTTAGCTTTCCACAGAAATTTTTCTGTAAACATATTATGTTTTGGTTATCTTAATGTTACTAATTTTGATGTAAAACTTCCCAAAGAATATTTATATTAAGAAAAGAGACAAAAGAGGGAATCAGTTTTTAAATGAAGATATTAAATATAATATTTCTAAATCCATAGAAAATGAAATATATCAAGTGTAAACTGTGGAGAAATAGGTGTGATAGCTATAATAGTATATGATTAAACTGAAGATTAATGAATAAAGGAAACAGGATCAATAACCCACAATTATTGAGATGAATTGTGTTGGGATTTTAGAAGGCCAGGCATTAGAGGAGCTTTTGGAAACTGAGATCTAGGCCGAGGGTGGCTTTCTCCACAGCACTGGTAATCTCACCCAGCATTTCACATGATTTTGCTGTTAAAGCCTTCTCAGCTATAGTTTATATAAGTTTATGAACTCCTCAGAATTTCCAATTCCAGATATGTATTAACAGATTTTTTTCCTCTTCTCCTCTCATTGTGTCTTCTTTGGGGTGATAGTCATGTCCAGGCATTGTGGTGGATGACAGTGGAAGATTTTTATGTGCCACGTGTTCCCACATGTATTAGACTCATTTTCCGTTTTGCCATTTGAAATATTGAATCTCTGACACTAACCCATAACCTTCTAGGCTCTGACTACTTATCCTAACATCAATAAAAATAATCCTAAAAGAATAGATGTAGAGGCATTTGATAGGAGGCATGGTGTATACTTGAACTTGCCTTTTGCTTCATCAGAGATACATATTATAAAACCTGTGACACATTTTTCTCATTTTACTCCTCCAAGAATTTTCAAAATTAACAAATATGTAACTTCCTGACTCCCTGTCTCTGTCGTCTTGGTCACAATGTATATTTTTATATACATATATATAATCCTACTGCCATCACAGGTATAATTTTGAGAGTACTCTCACTTTGGTAAATACGAATTTCATGAAGAGATCACTGCCCCCCAATACAATGAGGTAACTGAAAATTCAAGCTGTGGTGAGCTTTATACTTCAACAAGTTTAGACATAAAACAATGTAAAGGAAAATGAATATTTTGGGTACATATGTGAAGGATATATATTCCCTTATAAATTTCGATTGGCATATATACTATTACATTTTAATGTACTAAATATATATATATATATATATATATATATATATATATATATATATATATATTATGAATTTGCAAACATGAACTATATGTGTCATATACTTATGCTACCTTGATTCTTTCATGTCCATCTGTGTGGATTTATAATCACCTTTTCAGGATATATTTTTCAGAAATATTCATTTTCTTGACATACATATTCATTTCGGAATACTCAAAATGAACTTCCATGAATATTGAGTACTAACCCTAATATTTCTACAGTAAGTGACACAGTTTAACATCAATGAAAGTATATTCATATGAGACATGATGTGTATTTTGAATTAAATTTTTATTCAAAATTGTTATATTCCTATTTCTTCAGTATATATACACCATAGGATGTATCTTTTCATCCACAATTCACAAATTGATATGCATATGAATCACTTTCATTCACTCCCTGTATCAGATCCCATGTATTTCTCCATGTTGCTTTACTTGCTTTTCCATGAGATTTCTTTTATATCACATAACTTTTGAATTCCATCAATATTTTCAAAGCAAAACTCAAACACAATTTGTTATAATTGGCAATCCTAATATTACCATTACATGTATAACTACTTGGATTGAATGTTTGTATGTGAATACCACATTTCATGTATTTTTTAAAATATCAATTGAATCCATTATTTAAAATAGTAACTGTTGTATTTTTTTTTTCACCATATGGTCTATTCATGCATCATCTCAATATGCATAAAGGCAGCTACACCTATTTTTATCCCCAAACTCTAAATGATAGAGTTTCAAAACATGCTCCCAGAAATGGTGGAAGAAATACGCATGTCACCTGCTCCATATATTCCTTTCATCACATCATGTTCTGGACACAAAATGCAAAACTCACACTTATCTTATTCTTCTACCAAAGCCTCATTTTTAAGGAGAGCATGGATTACTAAAATCATCTATGTCTGCATTGCCTATTGTTTTCAAATTTCAATCATATGGTGCGTATTCACTTGATTCTTTCAAGGATAGTGTGTTCAACTACCCCCCCTGTTGAAATTAACCTTGACCTTATCACTCATTTTGTACTTTGCCTGATCTCCTAACATCCTTATTGATATCTATTTCCCCAAGTGCCTTGTTGTGACTGACTCTTCATGTGTGCTGAGATTCCCATTTACACTTTAATAGAAATTCATTGGATTGCAAAAATGGCCTTTGGTCCAAATCCTAAAATCACTCTTCTTCCTTACCCTACACTGGAATCCTGCCTACTCTCTCTATTTCTCTGCAAGATCTCTTTTACATTCAGTAGTTCCAGGTACAAGATCTTAGGCCATTGTCTATGGATTGAGAGGATTCATCTCTGCAGAACATAATTCAAAACTATGTATCCAAATCAAGGGCCCAACAAACTTGTGTGCTTCAGATCTTACCTAGTTTTCTATTTTCATACTTACATTTCACCATACATTCGTATAAATATCCCAGATGCCCAATACCCATATTCATCCAGCAGAATGACTTTTAACCCAAATCGAACATGATATGACCCTTAACCATACTCTGTTCCCTCAATCTATTTTCACATAACAGCAGGTCCTGAGTTGATCTTGCCATACAAGTATGTAGGGAATCCTACAGCTGCTGAGAAGCTCAAAGGTAGATGCAGAAATGATCCCTGGAGCACATGTAGGCAGCTAGGTAGGACCTGTGAGGTCTAAAGTCATCATCCATGGCCAAGAAGTCAGTCAGGATGAAGGGATGAGGCTGAATCTGCCTCTCTCTTCTCAATGCAGGGAAGATGGACACAATCAGGTCTGTGTGGATTGCTGATCCCGGGCTTCTAGGGTATATAGATCTTTATGTCTTGTGAAAATGTCACAGGAAGGTGGGGCAGCCTCCATCTCATGGGACCCTTGGAAACAACTGTTAGGACAAAGTGGTTGCCAAAGCAGTGACCTCATTTACTTCCCTGAAGGAAGTGACCTCACCTCACTTCCTTGGTGATGGAACTCTCTGAACTTGGGATCCAGGAGGCGTGGCATCCAGAGGCAGTTCCACTCCCAGTGGGCTCACTTGATTGTCTGTACCAAGGCCAGAGACATTCTTTGTTGGTACCTAGTGATGTGTTGATAGCCAAATGCCTGGAATGGTCTCAACAGGGGCCTTTCCTGAGAAAGAAGTGTTGGCTCATTGCTGGATCCTGACAACTACACAGAGATGGCCAAGGAGACCAGAGCTGAGACAGGACAGGCCACTGCTTAGGAACATATTTTCACCCACCAGTCAGAGGACAGAGTGGATAGATGCAGACCAAATACAGGGGTGGTTTGTGTGTCTCAGTGGGTGTGTGTTTAAATTTGGCGTTTTGTCTCATGTTCTGAGAACATGAAGGAAAAATGTGGTTTTTTTTTTTGTGTGTGTGGGGTTGTTGTTGGTTTGAAATGGACTGTTAACTAGTGAGCCTTTTTATGTCAGTGGATCCCACTGGGTTTGTGGTTAAAGAGAGTAGAGAGAAGAATGCAACCGTGAATGTGTCCTGACTAGTGGAAATCTTTGCAGGACTCCTCATGGCCAATTTATGAATGGACTGCTGCTTGCCTTGCAGATGGGCAACACCTACCAAGATCCTAAGTTCCTGTATTCTTCCTGAATTTTGGCCACTCTCTGAAGGGGTTCGTGGTTTTGTGTCCAAGATGTGCACCACATTCATGCTCTGTGACATAGCCATGGACTGGATTGCTGAAGGGCATGCCAAGCATCTCAGAAAACTCAAAAATTAGCATGACTGGTAAGGATCTCCCTGGAGAATCCCTGCTTGGATAGATAGTATCCCACGTTGCATGATGAGGAGCTGTCAGTGCCACAGTGTTCAATTAAAGAAAAGTTTTTTTTCTAGGCTTCTTTCTTCCCTATTGTTCTGTTCCCCTGAATGTCAGGGAGGTGTTTGCCTTAGGGCACTCCTTGGGACTCCTCAAGAAATCAGTTTCAAATGGAAATGAAGAGGCCTAATCTGTGCCTTTTAAGTAAAGTGCTTTGTAAAAGCTGGGTGTGAATCAGACTCTTGGCCCTGTGTGTGGCTGTGAATTACATTCTCAGCACCCCAGGAAACTCAAGAAAAATCCCATGTGTCCATCCCAATCTAAAAAGATGAAAAAGAAGTGTACTATTGTATGAAGTCTTTTACCTTCCTCTAGTCAGTCTCCTGACCTCTATGAAGTCAGAAAAGGAATCCTCTGGGTCAAATGAGTTGTTTCAAGCCCTCCAGTAACTAGCACACAGGTGTTTGGGTTTTTTCATGAGTCCAGTACACATAAAGAATCTATCCCTGGCAGGCAGGAGGCCTCTAATTTGACAAGCAGAGCAGTATTAACTACAGGCCAATTTTATCTATCCTGTTTCTCAGGAAGGGTGTCGAGGCCACCATGACATTTGGCATATGATGGGCATGAGAGCTTTCTTTGCACACCTTCTAAGACTGCTCACCCTATAGAAACCCCCAGCCAGAACGTTATGATGAGTGTCTGTATGAAAGAAGATGAGGGCCATGTGGGAGTATTTTTGTTAGAATAGTGGTCTTTTGTGTGGTGGTAGGAAAAGATGACTGGGTCCACCTCAGCTTGAACTCTGATGTGATGCCATTAGAGACTGAGTACTGGAACTGATCTCAGAGAACTATTGCCATGAATTGTGTTGGGATTTTAGAAGGCCAGGCATTAGAGGAGCCTTTGGAAACTGAGATCTAGGCCGAGGGTGCCTTTCTCCACAGCACTGGGAATCTCAGCCAGGATTTCACATGATTTTGCTGTGAAAGCCTTTTCAGCTATAGTTGAGAGCCAAAACTCACAGGAACCTCATATTTCAGACCCCAATAGGCCTGGATTCCTGTGACCTTTCGCCACTCCTTGGGAACCTTGCCTGCATGCGATCTCCAGAGCTTTTACTGAAAGGAGATTCCTAAACACTCAATGGCTCCTGAATGAATTAAAACCCACAGTGTCAACTTCTTCATTCTTGAAATATGGCTAGGCCAATACTATGAAGTTTTTGAGAATCCCATGAGCAGAAATCCCTGGAAAATCTTTAGATCTCCTGTTGCTCATCATCACTGAACCAGTGAGGGCAATTTCTGACAGTGGAATTCATGACCATGGTGAAGAACAGAGATGCCAGTGAGTAGGAGCCAGCAGGGAACTGGGCCTGGAGCAATGGAGTGCAGGTGTGTGATCCAACATCTGTGGTGGGCCCCTGTGGTTCTGTCATTGGCTTCCAAATGACATGTGACTGACAAGGTGCAGCCAGGAGACCCGAAAATATAAAGGCATGTTGTTGTGTGGAGAGGATTTGGTGCGGTGCTCAGAAACAAGTTGCTATGCTCAAGTGGGAAAGATAGATGGGGTAGCATCCCAGTTTGTGTTTTTGCCTTCAGACCCTGACTCACCCCACGTGGCAGAGCTCCCTCCAGCACTGTGTCCCGGTTGACTTTTTGTATTTCAAAAACAAACACCAATTTTCCAGGGAAGCTGTAAGAAATGCCATTAAAACTGGGCGGTGAGCCAAAGGCTTCACAATGCACCCAGGGAGACATTCATACCCCAACGGCCACAGTTACCTGCGTAGAGAGGATTCAGCTCTGCTGCCTCCTGTTCCTATTGAAAAATATGAACCCATGTCCTCCTGTTCACATAGACTCAGACCAAGGTTTCATGATCTCACTACAAAGGAAGCTAAAACACAAAGCTATATTTCTAGTGGATGAATGACAGAGGCAGATAGTCAAGAAGTCATTAGGCCAGCAAAGTTCCATGTTTGTGGAATGTTTACCCTGTCCTCTACTTTTGGGATCTCTTCTGCCACACCCAAGTTTGTGAGCTCCTCAGAATTTCCAATTCCAGATATGTATTAACAGATTTTTTCCTCTTCTCCTCTCATTGTGTCTTCTTTGGGGTGATAGTCATGTCCAGGCATTGTGGTGGATGACAGTGGAAAATTTTTATGTGCCACGTGTTCCCACATGTATTAGACTCATTTTCAGTTTTGCCATTTGAAATATTGAATCTCTGACACTAACCCATAACCTTCTAGGCTCTGACTACTTATCCTAACATCGATAAAAATAATCCTAAAGGAATAGAAGTAGAGGCATTTGATAGGAGGCATGGTGTATACTTGGCCTTGCCTTTTGCTTCTTCAGACATACATATTATCAAACCTCTGACACATTTTTCTCATTTTACTTCTCCAATAATTTTCAAAATCAACAAATATGTAACTTCCTGACTCCCTGTCTCTGTTGTCTGGGTCACAATGTATATTTTTATATACATATATATAATCCTACTGCCACCACAGGTATATTTTTGAGAGTACTCTTACTTTGGTAAATACGAATTTCATGAAAAGATCACTGCCCCCCAATACAATGAGGTAACTGAAAATTCAAACTGTGGTGAGCTTTATACTTCAACAAGTTTAGACATGAATCAATGTAGAGGAAAATGAATATTTTGGGTACATATGTGAAGGATATACATCCCCTTATGAATTTCGATTGGCATACATACTATTGCATTTTAATGTATTAAATATATATATATATATATATATATATATATATATTGAATTTGCAAACATGAACTATATGTGTCATATACTTATGCTACCTTGATTCTTTCATGTCCATCTGTGTGGATCCATAATCAACTTTTCAGGAGATATTTTCCAGAAATATTTATTTTCTTGACATACATATTTATTTCGGAATACTCAAAATGAACTTCAGTGAATATTGAGTGCTAACCCTAATTTTCTACAGTAAGTGACACAGTTTTACATCAATGAAAGTATATTCATATGAGACATGATATGTATTTTGAATTAAATTTTTATTCAAATTGTTTTATTCCTATTTCTTCAGTATATATACATCATAGGATATATCATTTCATCCACAATTCACAAATTGATATGCATTTGATTCACTTTCATTCACTCCCTGTATCAGATCCAATGTATTTCTCCATGTTGCTTTACTTGCTTTTTCATGAGATTTTTTTTATATCATATAACTTTTGAATTCCATTATCATTTTTGAAGCAAAACTCAAACACGGTTGGTTATAATTAGTAACCCTAATATTACCACTACATGTATAACTACTTGGATTGAATGTTTGTATGTGAATACCAGATTTTATGTATTTTTAAAAATATCAATTGAATCCATTATTTAAAATAGTAACCTGTTATATTTTTTATTCACCATATTGTCTATTCATGCATCATCTCTATATACATAAACCCCGGGTACACCTGTTTTTATCCCCAAATTCTAAATGATAGTGTTTGAAAACATGCTCCCAGAAATGGTGGAGGAAATACGCATGTCACCTGCTCCATATATTCCTTTCATCACATCATGTTCTGGACACAAAATGCAAAACTCACAGTTATCTTATTCTTCTCCCAAAGCCTCATTCTAAAGAGAGCATGGATTACTAAAATCATCTACATCTGCATTGCCTATTTTTTTTTCAAATTTCAATCCTATGGTGAGTATACACTATATTCCTTCAAGGATAGTGTGTTCAACTACCCCTCTGTTGAAATTATCCCTGATCTTATCACTCATTTTGTACTTTGCCTGATCTCCTAACATCCTTATTGATATCTATTTCCCCAAGTGCCTTGTTGTGACTGATTCTTCATGTGTGCTGACATTCCCATTTACACTTCTTCTCTGCATGGTCAGACAGATTTGCAGGGAATTTTTGGGTGGTGTGCTAGGTAGTACTTTTGGGTGCAGGTGGATGTGGGGCAGCTGTTTTCCTGTGGACAGTTGCTGCTTCATCCACAAAAGCAGCCAGTTGTCCCCCACCAGAGCTGTCCAGAATTATGACCTTTTAATTTTATTATCAGGACCATGAGGCTTCTAGCAGGGATCACACCTCCCCAAGAAGTTGTAAGGAAACTCTGTGAATAGAAATCCACATAGTGGTGGAAAGATCTCAGACCAGCCATCCCTTGGGAGGTGGAAGTTAAAGATTAGTTTCACTCAATTGGCAGAAAAGTTTTGAGGGAAAATTCATTTTCATAACATTTCTTTTTGCTGTTGATAGGATAAATGGGGCAAAGATGAATGTGCTTTTGTACATTGGGCTAATTGGGTTAGATTGATGAATGTGGTTACATATCCAGGACACAATATAAGCTACTTTTGTATGTACAGATTCTTTTACTTCCCACTATAATCTCAGAGGGTAGACATCATCACTCCCCAGTTCTTACAGATGGGGAACTGAGATGTGGATAGATTGAGGAGCCGCCCAGATCACCCAGATGGTAAATGGCAGAGCTAAGATTTGAACTGCAGTCTTGTGACACAGTCTCTGGTTGTGGCCAGTATACTGCATTACCTAGACATGCAGGGAGGGTCTAGATAGTATGGCTGGATATGTTCCTGAGCTCAATGGCATTCTGTGAAGCAGCGTCCCTTTGGGTGTAAGTCATCAATTGCATTTTGTCACTTCCAGTAGCCTCCTGGAGGGAAGGGTTCTATACTGTGTCCTGGCACCCTGCTTGATGCCTGCCATTTCGGACCTGTATCCATTTGCAGATCTCCATGTCAGCAACATGGGTCAGAGTGGAACAGGAAGGCAGAGGGCTTCAAGTGGTCTCCATGACTCTTGTCAGCTCTTATCAGGATGAACAGAGGTAATGTCTTGGATCATTGTTTAGGGTTCACTGAAATCAAAGCTAAGAGATGATCTTAAAAAATAAAAGCACTCATTTCTGATGTGTTTGGTTGCTCTCCCTCTTTATCATTAATGTTTTCCTTTTTCTGGAACCATGTAAAGGCAGCCAACCTCCCCTGCTCCTCTGTAAAAGTTAAGCCATCAAGGTGTTTGGTTATCATTGCCAAATAAATTAATTGGGAACTACTATTATCATCTAAAAGATTAATTCTTTCCCTTTGTACTATCTCAATGCTTATAGGACGTTGATTCCTCTCCAATCTGTTGGGCTTCTGCAGGAGTTCCAGATTTTTCTCCCCACTGTGAGAGTTTTGTGCGTTGAGTGCAAAGCTGCAGTTACCAAGTGCTTAGTTTAGCTGTGGTTTGTCCACCCAGGGTTCCTGTGTTGGAAGCTTGCTCCTGAGTGTGGTGATATGGGGGTGGTGGAACCTTGAAGAGGTGGAGCTAGTGGTAGGTCACTGAGGACACTGCCCTCAGAAAGGGAGACCTGAAGATGCTGCCCTTAGAAGAGACTCTGGTTAGTTCTTGCATCTTGAGAGTCATTATGAAAGAGTAAGACTTCTCCACAATCTCTGGCTTCCTAGCTCATCATGTGATCTCTCCTTTTTGCTTGTATTCCTGCAACAATGCGATTTGCCATGATGTTATATAGCCAAAGAAGGAACCCTCATCAGAGGCTGAATTAATAAGAACATCTGATTTTGATTTTTTCAGCTTCCCAAACTGTAATATATAAACCTCTTTTCTTTATAAAGTACATAGCCCACAACCTCAAATATACGGGTCACTGGAGGAACCCAGAAACACCATGGAGGAACCCAGCAACACCATCAGGGTAGTGCCCAGGACACATTATCCATCAGATCTCTCATCAGACGAACCAGAAGGAGCAAAGGGTTGGACATCTGCACCTCCACCAGCACAGTACTAACACCAGAGATGGGAGTTCAAATCATTCCCACAGGAGTAAAAGGACCTCTTCCCCAAGGAACAGTAGGCTTATTATTGGGACACAGTTCTTCTACTACAAAAGGACTTATGATAAGTCCAGGGGTAATTGATCCCGATTATGAAGGTGAAATAAAAATTATAGCTAGTTCTCCAAAGGGTATATCAGTAATTTCACCAGGAGACAGAATAGCACAGTTATTAATAATACCCAGCCTACATGATAAATTTTCCAGTAGTACAATAGAAAGAGGTTCCAGGGGATTAGGCTCCACAGTTGTAGATTGGTCTCTGCTGTCTTTAAATTTAGATTCTCGCCCAATGCTAAAACTAAATATTCAAGGATATGAATTTAATGGGCTACTGGTCACATGCAGACCTTAGCATCATATCTCATCAAGAATGGTCAAAACATTGACCATTACAACAAGCCAGTCAAACACTTTGAGGCCTAGGACTGGCAACTAATCCCCATAGAAATGCAATGGTGTTAGATTAGAAGGATCCTGAAGGATGTGAAGGAACTATACAGCCATATTTATTGGATCATCTTCCTATAAATTTATAGGGACGAGATGTCCTAGATCAATTAGGTTTGCAATTAACAAATAATAGCAATCCAAATGCACCCACTATTAGGGCTAGACAAGATTTTAGGAAAGAAAAAAGATTAGGAGAACAAGAACAAGGTATAGCAGCACCAATTCAAATAGATCAAGGAATAAATAGACATGGATTGGGTTTTCAGAAGGGGTCACTGAGACGATAAAAATTACTTGGAAATCAGAAAGACCAGTATGGGTTTCTCAGTGGCCCCTGAGTAAAGAAAAGATACAAGCAGCCCATGACCTGGTCAAACAACAACTAACGGAGGGACATATACAACCTTTCATATCTCCCTATAAAGAGATATGTCATTATAAAGAAATCTGGTAAATGGAGATTATTGCAAGATTTAAGAGCCATTAATAATGAGATGCTTATTATGGAACCTGCTCAATCAGGGATACCCCAATAGTCTGCTTTGCCAAAAACCTGGTATGTTTTAGCTATAGATATTAAAGATTGGTTTTTTTTTTTCAATTTTAATTCATCCTGAGGATAGTCCACGTTTTGCATTTACTATCCCTGCACTAAATCATGAAGTTCCTGATCAGAGATATGAATGGAAAGTACTCCCTCAAAGGATGGCTAACAGCCCAACTGTGTGTCAAATTTTTGTTAACAAAGCAATCCAACCACTTAGAAATCAAAATCCTGAACTACAAATATTTCACTATATGGGTGATTTATTATTAGCACATAAACTTAAAAACACGTTGCTAGAATATTATGCCACACTTACAAATTTAGTAAAAAATTATAATCTAGAGATAGCAATAGATAAAGTACAATTAAATTTTCCAATTAATTATTTAGGAGTTCTATTATCTTCAACCATGGTGCATTCACCAAAAATTCAAATACAAATAGATCAACTCAAATCACTGAACGACTTTCAAAAATTATTAGAAGACATAAATTGAATAAGACCTTATCTAGGCATACCAACGGGAGAGTTGGGACCTTTATTTGCTATCCTAAAAGGTCCATTAGATCCAAATTCACCCTGCATGTTAATGCCTGAAGCAAGAAAGGCATTAAAAATCATTGAAACATATATGGAAAATATGCATTTGGATAGAATTGATATGTTTGCCTTTATTATTTATTGTAACACCAACAAAAAATATTCCTACAGGAGTATTTTGGCAAGAGGTCCATTATTGTGGATGCATTTATCTTATTCTTCTAACACTATTCTTAGTAGGTATCCTGAGGCTGTAGGACAATTAATACTCAAAGGAATAAAAAGCAGCAAAGGGAGTGCTTGGAATTTCTCCCAATAAAATTATTACTCCATATACTATGGATCAAATTGTTGAGTTAGCTAATGAGTGAAATACTTGGGCAATAATCATTTGTAAATCTAATATTTCATTTGATAACCACTTACCATCTAATCCTTTATTGTCTTTTTGGTCTTCGCATCCTATAGTCTTTCCAAAAATGACAAGAAAAACACCTATCATGAATGCTCCAAATATATTCACTGATGGGTCAAAAAATGGTACAGCAGTAGTAGTTACCCCTGATCAAACTTTTACATTTTTCAGTACCCAAAAAATCAGCTCAAAAGGTAGAGCTTAATGCAGTATTACAAGATTTTGTGATGTTTAAAGATTCTGTATTTAATTTATTTTCTGATAGTCAATATATAGATAATGCTATAGTATCCCTTGAAGATGTTGGTAGGATTTCCCCTTCCTCTACTGTTTTCTCTTTGTTTTTCACTATACAAAGTCTAATCTGGGACAGAAAAGATCCATTCTTTATAGGACATATCAGGGCACATACAGGATTGCACATACATAGTCTTCGTTTTCTCCCAAAATTAATTTGCCCAGTTATACCTCAGTGTTGTAGCAGTGCTGTGTACCTGACATAGTGCTTTGATCTTATCATACCATTGTAGTGACCTGGAAGAGATTTAAGAGTCCTTTCTCTTATTGAGTTTGAATCATAGCTTTGATGTGGTCTTTCTTGTTTTATGTTCTTGTTCCTAATGTAAAAGTGTTTAACGCTTTTTGGTTGTTTGGGTAGTAGGGGGATAAGGTTTTAACTGGTTATTCTTGAATTGCTTTTACAATAAACCAATTTTATAATCTTTAAATCCATCAACTTTATATATATATATATATATATATTTTTTAAAAGTTAGGGCTTCTTAACTCTACTTATGATTGATGGAACACATTGATTTGGAATTTCAGATCTTCCAAAGCACTATTTGTTGTAATATTATTTTTTAAATATAGTGCCTTTTAAAAATAGCATAAGGAAGTGACTGTAATACAAATAATGTTGGTATTTTAAGTTCTACTCATTTTAGGTAGATGCATTCTATATAGAACATGGCAGAAAGATGAAAAACAACAGTAACTGTATTCAGAATTCATACCAATCAGTGGTGAAACAGTGCAAAAGCAGGAGGCAATATCCATTGATTGATTTCATAGCTTTTGTATATCTGAGAAATGAGTGCTCAGATTAATTTTATCTTTTCAAGCATGTTTTTGCAAGAATTGTGGGTGTGCCTATCTTAACATTTATTTTCTGTATTTTAAAATCAAGTATACTTCACCTTTTAAATGTTTTATATTAGAGACTTCTCTAATGCACACTTGTCAGATATATATATATCCAATGTACCAATATTGTACCTTTTGTTTTTAGATGTTAAGCACATGCTCATGTTAGGTACTTACAAAAATTGTTACATTATGTTTTCTTATGTAATTTTTTTTTGGTTTGTTTATGTGATCCAAATACATTCTTTCCTTAAAAAAATCATGCTAAAATAAGTAGAGCACATCTAAATTTACATTTAAATACAAACGGAATTCTAATTTAGTGACCTGAAAAAATATGGACCTGTCCTTAAAATAGCCCCCTTTCCAAAATTAGTTATCTCTCTGCCTAAATTGTGCTTAACAATGTTTTTTTAAACTTAAATATTCTGAGTTAAATTGCATAGTAGATTACTTAAGAATTACAATATCATTTTATTTATTGACATAAAATTGCTTGAACGACTAGTGGGATTTTTTTTTTTGCCATCCTAGATATGTTACTGTAGTTTAATAAATATTAGCCAAATTGGAGTGCAAGTTAACTTATATATGAGTGTTGTTTTAAGAATGTTGCTTTACATTTCATGCAAAACTATTGATGATTTTGCCATTTTTATGTAGAAAGCTTAGGACTTTACTACAGCAATTTAAAGTTACCTCAGTATAAAATAAAAATAGCCTTATCTGTTATTTCTTGTTTACTCAGTATGGTATTGCTAAATTCAGTGATGTTTTGAAGTTTAAAAATTATTATACCTGAATCTATGTAAATACACCTGAACCGGTATTTAAAATAACCCCCATGGGAACACACTTTAAGAAATACCATATTCCATGGAGTGTTGTGGTGCACCCATGTAATCCCAGCGACTGTGAGCCTGACTCACAGGTCATGTCAAGGTCAAAAGGGTAGAATTTAAACCCTGCTGAAGCAGGGTTTTGAATTTGAGGCCAGCCTTGGCAACTTAATGAGACTTGGTTTTAAAATAAACAGTTAAGAAAGGGTCTACAGAGGTAGCTCAGTGGTGGAACAACCATGGATTTAATCCCCAGTATTGTAAAAAACACAAACACATTCCATAAACATTTGTCTTCATATTTTTCTAAATATGCAACTGTTGTAATCTCAGGGCAGGCATGTTTAGAACAGTATTTTCTGCTAGATGAACAAGGAATTTCTGAGTTGTGAAGCTTCCTAAGCTGCTTGTTTTAAGAATGTAGAGCTCGGGATCGGGATTGTGGCTCAGTGAGCAGAGCGCTTGCCTAGCATGCATGAGGCACTGAGTTCAATCCCCAGCACCATATAATAATACACAAATGAAATAAATGTATTGTGTCCATCTATAATTAAAAAAAAGAAAGAACGTAGACCTCTTCATGAGTCTTGCTGGATAGGCCTCCTGCTTTTTGTGCCATGGTTCAGTGGTTCTGAAGCCAATATCTGTGCATTAGAATCACAGTGGGACCTTAAAAAAATCTAGGTACATTTCAATAGATCCTGATTTTCAGGGTATGGGGTAAGGACTGAGAATTGTTAGTTTTTAAACTGTTACCCAGGTGGTTTTAATGTGTATCCATGGGTAAAAACTATCATCAGCCTTGGTGGAGAATGTTAGCAAACAGACTCAATGTCTTTTGAGTTTTAACACTCAGCTCACTACTCCCCAGACCCCAGCGGCATACATAGGCAAAGCTTCCAGGCTCTGAGTCCTACACCTTGGCCCAAGATTATCTCCAAGAGATGGCAGTACAGGGAATTTCATCAAAACTTATTTGTGTTTTCTTTAATAGCAGGTAATTTATGGAGGTACTGAGCTATATACTTGCTGTCAGAATCATGTTTAATTTTCCCCAAAACTCTACAAAGTAGTTAAAATTATAATTTTATAAGGAGAAAAAAAAAGGGGCAGAATGAACAAGGAAAGAAATATGTCCAAGCTTACACAACTAGTAGATGGTAGAATTTAAACCAAAGCAAGTCTGACTGCAGCATTTACATGATTCACCTTCACACCAAGGGAACCCAATAAGGATATTCTTGATATAAGACAGGGAGCAGAAATGAAGGTTGGATTTTAGGGAGTAGTGGGGTCTGGGGAATGCAGAGACTCATTGCCACTCAGCTCTGGCCAGTTGTTACCAGGCCTGGACGTGATCCCCAGTATAGATGAGACATCTCATTTCCTAGGAAACAGTATAAAGAGTTTGAAATTTTAAGCATGAATATTTTACAACTTTAAAACAAGCCATTCAACCTTTATTACAGACTACATTCTCTTCATTATTTTTCATTCTTGCTAAATAAAGCTCTAGCCAAGACAGAGGTGCTGAATGATAGCACAAATAATACATTAAGCTTTTTACTTTCTTGGTGAGGGATTGATATTTCCCATAGACAGGGTCTATACTGACCTATACTTGCTCTTTATCTTTCTTTCTCTGGGATTGCTATAGACAAGTGTTCTGGGAAGTCAAAGCCAAGCTATGAATACTGAAAAACCATTATGTTCTGAAGGTTATGATGTTAAGGTCAAGGCCCAGTTTCCTTGCCATCTCTATGGTCAGCAAGGATGAGAATATTATAATGTCATAGACAGGTGTTAAGATATAAACCTTTAGCCAGGCTAGTGATGCAGAACTTAATCCCAGCTACTTGGGTGGCTGAGACAGGAGGATCACAAATTCGAGGTCACCTGGGAAACTTAGTGAGAGACACTGTCCCAAATAAAATAAGTTTCGGGGTATACTTGGTGGTAGAGCATTTGCCTCACACATGTGATGTCCTGGGTTTTAACTCAAGTACAAAGAATGTTGTAGATATAGAAACAGACACACACACATGCACATTCACACACACACACACACACACACACACACTCACACACACAAAGCAAACAAAAAAAAGATACAACTCTCTAATCAATTTACTGCAGAGCATAGATTTTGCTCTATTTTCTTGTATCATTTTCTAATTTGTGTATATTAATTAGGCATGGCTGAGAAGCATGATTAATGTTTCTCAAGCATGTATTCATTCAGTAAGCATGTAGGCTGAGAAGAATTTTAGAACTTGGAGAAATATAGCATTTGTAATTTCATGGGGCACTGCTTAAAATCTGACCTGATCAGATGTGGACCTTTTCTTTTTTCCCCTGGGTACTGGGAATTGAACCTAGCTAGTAGTACTATATGCAAGGAAAGTGTTCTACCACTGAACTACATTCCTAGCCCCTTTTTTTGAGACAGTGTCTCCTGAAGTAGATTTTGAGCCTTTTTATAAAAAGAATTTCAGACTAAAGAGTGTCAAAAGCAAATTTTAAGACAGTCATTTCTTTTTCATTATAATGCATTAGGTATTTTTAAAAAAACAGTGCAGTATGTTGCAACAAATATATCATAAGTGTCTATATAACTACAGGATCTGAATGTTGGCACTTTGATGTTGAAGAGGACAAAAGCTTATTTCCATAACCGCTATAGCAATGGTCCAGATTCTTTAGTTTGGGTTATTCATCTGAACATAATGGTAGCTGTCTTCTTGTTAGCAGAACCAAACTTTATTCTTTCAGGGGATATAGGGGGTCATAACTGGTACCCTACAAAAACAGATGCAATGTAATTAGTTATTCTTAAGGAGGAACTTCAGATAAACACATTTCAGTTGAAAATTCTAAGGTCATTAAAAATTGCAGTTTTTAACTTGAAGAAAATATATATTTGAAGAATATGAATGGCTTATTTCAGAACTTGAGCCATTTGAAAATAGTGTGAATTATGCTTCGAAGAAAATTTCAGAATGTTCTGGATTTTTTTAGTAATGAAAAAACAATGATTTAAAGTGGTTCTGGATTTTTAAGTATTTATAGATTAATGTTATAACTAATAATTCTGTACAAATCTGCATCTTTAAATACAAATAGTTTCTCAAATTAAAACCTTGCTTTCGCTGTATTTTCTAATATTCACACCCTGTTTTATTGGATCATCCACCTATGCCAGGATGCCTTTAGAATTTATGACTGAGAATGATATATTAATTTGTAATTAAATGTTTCAATTTGTAGTTTCTTAGAATTCTACCTCTTGTAATTATTTTTTTGACATTTTAGACTGTTACTTCACTTCAGTGGCTGTTTATTGAATATTTTATACAGTGCCAAATCACCATGGGAGCATTTGAATATTAAATTATAAATAAGCATTTTATCTAATATGTTCTATCAGTAAACTAATTAAGAGAAAAATGTCTGGGTTAAGGAATTAGGAGAAATATTCATGGAGAATCTGGTATTTGACTCAGGTATTCAGGGATGGGTTGAATGGTATATTGACAAGTGGATGCATTTGTGAATCAGTGTTTAACTTGAATAAAATAGATATTTGAAGAATATGAATGGCTTATGTCATAACTTGAGCCACTTGAAAATATTGTTGGATTATGTTTCAAAGAAAATTTCAGACCATTCTGTAACACTGATGATGACGATTGAAGGGAGAAGTGATTAGAGTGACTGTAGAGAAGTAATTTAAAGATAATATTAAATTAGGTAATAGATAATGTTTGAAAAGGCAAATTAAGTACTGTAGAAATTGTGCATAGCAATTGTATTTATCTTTAAAATGAGTATTACTCAGTAATTGTCAACTGATTCTGGATGATTCTATTGATAAAGCATATTTCTAATGGACATGTTTGCTCTGGTCCAAGATGATTGACAACACTTAACTGCCTCAGAAACATGCCTCTGCAGGTGAAGTGGCGTGATCACCACTATTCTGTTAAAGAAGAAAGCCTGTGTTAGTCCAGGTCATCTTGTTTGCATTTGGCAGACTTTACACCCTGGCGTGGATAGAAAAACAAAAGTTCAATTGTTGTAATCACCTTAAATTATTACTGGTTGTGTTATTTTAAATTTGGGAGGGTAGAGTTATAAGAGGAGGGTAGAGAACAGAGGAGATTCATTGATTGCAGACTTTATATTTCAACTAGTTGGTTTCTGTATATATATAGAATGAAGTATTTTTCTATACTTAAAGAAGATAAGGCTGGTTATAAACTATTGTCACATTAATAGTGCATTAAAAATTGTTGGAAAGATCAATTCAGAAAGAAACCTTAGAGAAAGAAAATATTTGCGTACTGTAAATTTAGCATGCCTGTGTTAAGCATTTGATTTTATTATCTAGTGTTGTGCTAGATTCTGTAGACAAATCAGAGAAATAGATTTAATGTTGGTCTTGAATTTTATCAATAACCTAGCATTCCTGACTACATTTTCAGGGAGGCAACTTCACCATAAGGTGGAGGCAGTGAGTTAGCACAGGTAAATGCTATGTTCCAGGCACAGTCAAATTTAGGGGTAATTAAAAAAAATAAAGAAATAAACTATGAAAATGAAAACAACAACAAAAAAAGAAAACATAACAACAGAAATAGGAAGTTTCTCTGTAGATTTCCTAGGGGTTAATTCCCAGAAGACATTTTATACTAACAGTTCTATGAGATTTTAGATAATTCCACATGTCTATAGCTCTACCTAAAACTGAATTTTAAGCATGATGAGGGGAGGGGCTTTATTTCCTTTGTGTGTGTGTGTGTGTGTGTGTGTGTGTGTGTGTGTGGTGCTTGGGATTGAACCCAGGGCTCTATACATGTGAAGCAAGCACTCTACCAAGTGAGCTATGTCCCCAGCCACTTTGTTTCCTTTTATTTATTTCTTTTCTTTTTATTTCTCTTTTTCTTCCTTCTACAGTCTTCTCTTATTTCCCATTTTAAGACTGATTACTTGATGAAGTCTTTATGTCTACTGCTCTCCAAACATAGGGATGCCTAAGAAATGTTTTATGAATAATGAAAGTATACATTTAGAATTATGTAAAGCCAAATAGAATTTACATGGCATTTTATTATTATGCTCTTTATGTTGAATACAATGACTAATATTTTCTTTTTATAAGCCCTTTTATTACTAGTTTTAAGTTTTTATTTTCATTAATATGAATCACAAACAGAATATAAGGCCCTGATTTGAAGGTAATTGATGATTGTCCCTTTAACTTATTTTTGTATTTTAAAAAAAGTCATATGCACTTGATTATGTAATACTGTAATTTGAAGATAGTTATCTTTGCACAACAGATCAAATTAGTTTGTTCTTTCACTGTGTTTCATTATCCATGCTGAACCTATTTAGAGAAAACTTTATTTTACATGGAAAACTTTCAGAGTCAACATGAGTGAAAAAACTATTGAGTTGTTTTATTATAAATGTAAATATTTACTTAATCATTAATAACTTAAATATATCTTAGTGGATACAATTTATGATAAAAATTGACATGCTCACTCATGTTTATAGCACATAATGAAACATAATTTACTTATTCATTCGCTATTTGACAGATGTTTATGTTGTTTCCCATTCTTATCTATTATGAATTAAATCTTCTATGAATGTTCCAACATGAATCTTTGCTTTGATGTATATTTATAGTTTTCTTAGGTGATTCCAAAGAGTGAAATGAATGGGTCATACAGTAACTATATATTAAACTTTTTAAGAAGCAGTTTCTTTAAAGAGGTCATGCTTACTATTTTACCTTCTCAGCAACAATGTGTGTGAGTTCTATTTGTTCCATATCCTTGCCAATGCTTGTTATGTCAGTGTTTATAATTTTAGTTCATGGTATTTATTTAGTGGTGTCTTATTCTAATTTTCATTTGCACTTTTGATAACCAATCATCTGAAGCATCCTTTCATATACTAATTTCTATCTTGTTCTTACATTTATAAATTGGGTAGCTTTCTTTTTCTAGTATTGACTTTTAGTTTTTTAAATATATTGTACATAAGGAAATGTGTGCCTGTATATGTATGTATATGTGTGTGTGTGTGTGTGTGCATGTGTGTGTGCATGCACATATATATGTATATATGAATGATACTGATGATACTGTAATGCAATCTGTGGCCCAAAGGGTTGTTTTTCATGACAAAAGTTTTCAATTATGATAAAAGCTGTTGCACATGTTAGTCCTAAAAATATTTGCCTATCCCAAGATCATGTTATATTTTTCTACTTTTTCTTATTCTCTAAGTTCTATATTTCTACCTTATTTATTTAGGTTTGTGATAACACTATGATTTTTAGTAAGAAATGAAGCAGGAGTTGAGGAGTATTTTATTTTCCACATATGAATATACACAGCTCTGACAATGTGTATTAAAGTGACATTTTCAAGCCCAGGAATCATCTAGTTTGCATTTGACAGATATTCTGTTCTATAGATTTGTCTATTCTATGCGCTTGCTACGTTGTTTTGATTATAGTACCTCTGCAATAATTCTTGAAATCATGTTTTCTAAGTTCCTAATTTTGTAAATATTGTTTTGACCATTCTAGAGCTTCTGTTTTTCCAATAAAATTTAGAAATGCTTGTCAATTAAAAAAATAACCTACAAAAATTTTGAGTTTGTGGTGAATCTATAGGTCAATTTTGGGAAGATTGAGGGCTGGGGTTGTAGCTCAGGGATAGAGCGCTTGCCTAGCATGTGCGAGGCCCTGGGTTCAATCCTCAGCACCACATAAAAATAAATAAATAAATAAAATAAAGTTATTGTGTGCAACTAAAAAATAAATATTTTAAAATCTTTTGGGAAAATTGATATCTTACTCTTAAAAATAGGTCTCTTATCTGTGAACATTGGCTGTCTCTCCATTCATTTGTATATTTTCTATGTCTTTTAGGTGTGTTTAAAAATTTTCAATGTAGAGATCTTTCACTTCTCTCTTTAGATTATTTGCAATAGCTTGATTTTGCTTAATTTAAACTATAACATTATTTTAAGCTTTTTAAAATTTATTTAGTTGTAGATGAACACACAGTATCTTTATTTATTTTTATGTGATGCTGAGGATTCAACCCAGTGCCTCAGTTATAGGAGGCAAGCACTTTACCACTGAGCTACATCCTCACCCCTATTTTAAGCTTTTTATTAATGATATTTAAAATAAGTTGTTCCTTATACTCATTTTTCACTACTATCTTTAAATGTTTTGAATGTGGGTCAGGATTTCCTCTTCTGCTGGGCTTGGGCTTTGGTGTGCTATTGAGTGAGGATCAGGAGATCCCTTTGTATTTTTCAGTCCAGCAGCCAGCCTGGGAGAGTTCAGCATGCTCTGCAGTCCTGCTGTCAGTTTATTATGTAGTGTGTTAGTCCCTCAGCTGGCTTCTGCACCTTAGCAGTTCTCTTTATGTCCAAATACTCCTGAGTCTGACATTCTGAGGGCTACTGCATGGTACCTGTGAAGAACTGAAGGACCTCTGAAGGGTTCCTCTCCGCTCATCTGCCCCATCCCCTGCTTTAAGTAGGTGCCTGCCTTGCAGTGGAAAAGGCTCTGTAGGTATTTCTCAATTTGGCTGCTCTGCCTGCAACACACTTCAGCACTTGGTGAAGGCTTGTGGAACTCAACCTGTGACTAGTACTCCTTGGGATTCCAATTTTAGATGAAGCCTATAAAAGTCCCTTAATCATGTAGCTGATTACCCTGAGCCTGAGCTATAGCAGGTTCTTATTCCTTTTGTTGTGTCTCCAGGTATGAGAGCAGCTATAGCTCTATGTGTACTTAGTCAGGGTGCATCACTTTCTAGAATGCAATGAATTCAAGTGTCTTTGCATCATTTAGCTCTCTGAAAAATCTGTGAATGTACTGAAATATGGAAGTGTAATGTAAAGTTTTAAAAAATATTCACTTAAGATGCACAGAGAAGAAACTAATTTTCTTAATACATTTGTCCCTGTCTTGGTAAAAGTATTTGGTGTATTGCTTGTAATATGTGAGCTTATTGGTAATATATTTGTAATATGTGAACTCAAGAAATTTAGATAGCATTCTTAGGTGGATATTTTTTGTACTGGGGACTTAAACCTGAATGTTCAGTAGAACTACATCCCAGCACTTCTTATTTTTTATTTTGAAACTGTGTCTCGCTAAGTTGCCAAGGGCCTCACTAAGTTGCTGAGACTGTCTTTGAACTTTCTATCCTCCTTCCTGAGCCTCCTGAATTGCTGGAATTATAGGTGTGCAACACTGTGTCCAGCCTTAGGTGGACTTTTACACCCCATCCAACTCGATTTTCTTTGTTCTTTTTTGTGAGCAACATTTCCTAAAAATGTGCTGCAAAATATATGTAGAACTTCCCAAATTTAAGAGATTTGAAAGCATAATGCCAGTTGCATAGTAGAAAACAATTTGTTTAATGCTTGGCTTGTGAAAAGTGGAAGATATTACATAGTATTGCATAGTTTGATGAGTCAGTAAATCTAGTTACATGACTGTTCAAATTATGAATTTCAAAGAAGTGCTAGTAGGTAGAGTGTGTTGTTTAAGGAACTCACATTTTAACATTGTACAGGGAACAAATAGCTCTCCAGAAGATAGATGATTACTATGATAATTATGATTAATTTGGGGGTTGGTGCCAGGAATTGAACCCAGGTTCACTCAACAACTGAGCCACAGCTTCAGCCCATTTTATGTTGTATTTATTTTTTAAAATTTATTTATTTATTTTAATTAGGTATATATGACAGCAGAATGCATTTTGATTCATTGTACACAATTGCAGTTACACTTTACATTTCTATGGTTGTACATGATGTAGTGTTACAACTTATGTGCAGTCATACATATACCTAAGATAATGATATCCATTTCTTTCCACTATCTTTTCTGCCACCACACATTCTCGCTCCCCTCCCTCCCCTTTGCCCAAAGTTTCTCCATTTTCCCCATACCTCCCCCATCCCCATAATGGATCAGCATCCATGTATCAGAGAGAACATTCAGCCTTTGGTTTTTGGGAATTGGCTTACTTTGCTTAGCATGATATTCTGCAACTGTATCCATTTACCTGCAAATGCTATTATTTTATTCTCTTAATGCTGTGTAATATTACATTGTGTATATATACCACAGTTTCTTTATCCATTCGACTATCGAAGGGCATCTAGGTTGCTTCCACAGTTTAGCTTTTGTGAATTGAGCTGCTATGAACATTAATGTGGCTGCATTACTGCAGTATGCTGATTTTAAGTTTTTTGGGTATAGACCAAAGAGTGGTTTGTAAATCAACTTAACAGAAGAGGTGAAAGACTTCTACAATTAAAACTACAGAACAATAAGGAAGGAAATTGAAGACCTTAGAAGATAGAAAGATCTCCCATGCTCTTGGATAGGCAACATTAATATTATCAAAATGTCTGTACTACCCAAAGCACTTTACAGATTCAATGTGATTCCAATTAAAATCCTGAGGTCATTCCTTATAGAAATAGAAAGAGCAATCATAAAATTTATTAGAAAAATAAGAGACCCAGAATAGCTAAAGCAAGAAGAGTGCAGCAGGAGGTATTACAATACCATACCTTACTCTATACTATAAAGCTTTATTAACAAAAATGGCATTGTGTATGTTTTATTTTGAAACCCAGTTTGCTGAGTTGTTTGAACTTGTAATCCTCCTGCCTTAGCCTCCTGAGCTGCTGGGATTACAGGCATATAAAACTATGCTTGGCTAATTATGATTAATTTGTATCATTGACTTCACTTGTCTGTTTCAAAAAAGAGTTTTATATTATTTTTAATTAACTCCATACATTGTTTTAAAGACTTTTAAAGACTCTTTTCATGGTTTGATGTTTATCCTACCTATATAGTGAACTCTTTTTATGCTCCTCTATTTCTCTGTAAAAATTTCTTAATTCACACAATGGAATACTATTCTGCATTAAAAGAGAATTAAACCATGGCATTTGCAGGTAAATAGATGGAGTTGGAGAATGTAATGCTAAGTGAAGTTAGCCAATCTCCCAAAACCAATGTGGAATGTTTTTTCTGACATAAGGATGTTGATTCATATTGGGATTGGGGGGGAGCATGGAAGGATTAGACGAACTTTCAATAGAGTAAATGGAGGGAGGAGGGGAGGAGGTATGGGGGTAGAAAACACATGAAATAAGGTGGACATTATCACCCTAAGTACATGTATGAAAACATGAATGGTGTGACTTTGTGTACAACCAGAGCTATGAAAATTTGTGCTCTATATGTATAATATGAATCGCAATGCATTCTGCTGTTATATATAACAAATTAGAATAAGTAATAATAATAAAAAAGTAACATGGAGAAATCCCTCCCCCCAGAATTTCTTAATATGGTAATTTCTGATTAAAATTGTGACTTTTTAAGATCTAAATTCCTCAAAAGACATAAGATCATTGAGGGGGGAGGGGACACCTTTCGTGGTGAAACTAGTGAGTAGTATGTTAACCAGGAAAACTTTAGCCAGCCCCTGGTAATGGCTGGAACTTGTTAAGTAGAAGTAAGTGCTCAATGGCATTGTGTTTTTTAAAGTAATCTTCTTAACTTACATGCTGTAATTAAGATGAGAGGAAAGGATTTCCGGAGAATTTTCTTCTATAAGCAACATTCTGTTTCAGAAACACAAGGTTACTCAAATTCTGTAATTTTTTTAAATGAGAAAGTCAGTTAAACCAGTCTTGTTAGTCTTACAGAAGAAATTTTTAAAATTTCTCTGCTGCCTCAGGCAGGCATCAAATCCATGCTGTTTGACTCATTTCCTGGTTATTTCACAATGGAGGAGTTACTTAACCTCTGTGAGACTCAGTTTCTTCATTGCTAAAAAGGAGCTAAAATGACTTCCACCTTCACAGGATTATTGAGGATTAATTGAGATAGTTTGTTTAGCTGGTAAAGAAATTAGCACATTGTAATCTTTACTATGATTAATTATGTTAGAGTAAGTTGGAATAGTCAACTTACTGTTAATTTTATTTTATTAATTACTTAATTTTTCTGTAGCTGCTTTTCTTGCTTTTTCTATTCATCTAATAAGGCTGGGGCTTGCTTATTTATTTATTTATTTATTTATTTATTTAATTATTTTGGGGGTGCTGGGGATAGATCCCAGCACTGTAAGCACTGTGCTACTGAGATAAATCCTCAGTCTAATTTTTACAAAAAAAATTGATAGATAAAAATCATAAAATTTTTCATATTAATGGGGTATCATCTGATATTCAATATGGGTAGTTATTTCTTGGCCATTCATTTATGTGTTTTCTTTTTTAAAAAATTTATTTATTTTTTTAGGTGTAGATGGACACAACACAATGCCTTTATTTTAATGTGGTGCTGAGGATGGAACCCAGGTCCCACTTATACTAGGCGAGCGCTGTACCACTCAGCCATGATCTCAGTCCCCATTTATGTGTTTTTATTTGCCTGTTTAGCGATTGTGTGTGAATCCACTCTACCCTTCCTTACTGACTGTGTCTCTGTTGAAAATTCAAAATTCTTTGTTTTTGGCCACTAATAATAGGACCATGTCAACTTATTTGAACTATTCTATTTAGTTTAGATTTGCAACTTCATAGTGATGAAACAATTTCTTGATGAAAATAGGTTTTAATATTCTCTTTAATATTAGTAATTTCATAAAAATATACACAATGTTTTTCATTTCTGAATTCATATACCCTCAAGCATGGACTTTTGGTATCAGGAAGTTTTCATTTTTTTATGTCACTTCGGAATAAGAATTCTAAACTAAGCATGATCACATCTCATTCTTAATTTACATGTAGAAAATAAGAAGTGAATTTCTATTTACTATTACTATTAATGCTATTTACTAGTAATATGTTTTGATGACTTCCCTTAATTTGGTATGTAGAACAGAAGGGTATTTTAATGAGATAAGAAACAAAACAAATGAAATAGCTATGCATCTGTTCATTAGTTGGTGTTTTAAAAAATAATTTTTAGAAATAGAAAAGACATTCCTTGGATAAGTGCTTATTAATTGATATTATTTTTGAGTGGATTGAGTTTTCCCTGCTGATTCAGGTACTGCTTTGGCAAGATTAGATCTGTTGTTGTTTTTCCCTCCAACTCTGCCATCCCCTGTCCTTCCCAGTAAATGGCTTCAGTTTCCACTAAGTTGCTCAGACCAAAAATTTAGGAGGCAACCTTGCTTTTTCTCTTTCCCTTACAAGTCTACATGAGTCTACCTGCAAATCCTTCCAACAATAACTTCAAAAAACATGCAGACCACTTATCATTTTAGCCACACACAGCATCATCTCTACTTGTCTTATTTCAATTGAAACCCAGTTTTTCTCCTCCATGGTCAGTCTCTATTCAGTAGTGGGAATAATCTTTTGACCAACTCCTCTGCTTACAGCCCTTCAATGGCTTCTCATCACACTGAGAATAAAATGCCAAGTCCTTACCGTGACCCCTTCAGCCCTCTGTCAGTTGTCCTTGTCTAACTGTTAGTTGCTTTTACCAATTATCTCCTCCTCCCTTGAGTCATGCCTTCCACACTTGGTGTCTGCACATGCCCTTCCTTCCTTCACTCCAGTTGATGGTACCTTTGTCCACTATTCCTGTAATTCCTTTCAATGTCTCTTCTCAAGTGATAATTCTTTAGAGAAGGCTTCTCCAGGTGTCAGATCTTCATCCTTCCCCATTAAATTGCTTTATTTATTTTTTCCAAATGTTTACCACCACCTAATCTTACATCCTCCATTTAGTGATTTATTTTTTTTATACCAGTGATTGAACCCAGGGGTGTTTAACACCTGAGTACATCCCCAGCCCCTTTTATTTATTATTATTATTTTTTTATAATCTCCTTTTTTATTATTTTATTTTATTTTTTTTTTTTTTATTTTTTTCATCCTTCATACATTTGATTCATGTGAGTTATGCTTTTCCATTTTTACCCCAAATACAAATTGCAGAATCACATCAGTTATACATTCACAATGTTTACATAAGGCCATATTAGTGACTGTTGTATTCTGCTGTCTTTCCTATCCCCTACTATCCCCCCTCCTCTCCCCTCCCATCTTCCCTCTCTACTTAATCTGTTGTTGTTCCATTCTCTCCTTCGCCCCTTTCCCCTCACAACCTCATATATGTGATTTCGTATAACGATGTGGTTTTCCTTCCGTTTCCATGCAATTTCCCTTCCCTCTCCCTTTCCCTCCCTTCATTCGTCTCAGTTTAATGTTAATCTTTTTCTCATGCTCTTTCCCCCTGTTCAGTTCTTAGTTGCTCTCCTTAAATCAAAGAAGACATTTGGCATTTGTTTTTTAAGGATTGGCTAGCTTCACTTAGCATAATCTGCTCTAATGCCATCCATTTCCCTGCAAATTCCATGATTTTGTCATTTTTTAGTGCTGCATAATACTCCATTGTGTATAGATGCCACTTTTTTTTATCCATTCATCTATTGAAGGGCATCTAGGTTGGTTCCACAATCTAGCTATTGTGAATTGTGCTGCTATGATCATTGATGTGGCAGTATCCCTATAGTATGCTCTTTTAAGGTCCTCAGGGAATAGTCTGAGGAGGGCGATAGCTGGGTCGAATGGTGGTTCCATTCCCAGCTTTCCCAGGAGTCTCCATACTGCTTTCCATACTGGCCGCACCAATTTGCAGTCCCACCAGCAATGTACAAGAGTACCCTTTTCCCCACATCCTCGCCAGCACTTATTGTTATTTGACTTCCTAATGGCTGCCAGTCTTACTGGAGTGAGATGGTATCTTAGGGTGGTTTTGATTTGCATTTCTCTGACTGCTAGAGATGGTGAGCATTTTTTCATGTACTTATTGATTGATTGTATGTCCTCTTCTGAGAAGTGTCTGTTCAGGTCCTTGGCCCATTTGTTGATTGGGTTATTTGTTATCTTATTGTTTAATTTTTTGAGTTCTTTGTATATTCTGGAAATTAGGGCTCTATCTGAAGTGTGGGGAGTAAAGATTTGTTCTCAGGATGTAGGCTCCCTATTTACCTCTCTTATTGTTTCTCTTGCTGAGAAAAACACTTTTTAGTTTAAGTAAGTCCCATTTGTTTATTCTTGTTATTAACTCTTGGGCTATGGGTGTCCTATTAAGGAATTTGGAGCCTGACCCCACAATATGTAGATCGGAGCCAACTTTTTCTTCTATTAGTTGCAGGGTCTCTGATTTGATATCAAGCTCCTTGATCCATTTTGAGTTAACTTTTGTGCATGGTGAGAGAAAGGGATTTAGTTTTATTTTGTTGCATATGGATTTCCAATTTTCCCAGCACCATTTGTTGAAGATGCTATCCTTCCTCCATTGCATGTTTTTAGCCCCTTTATCAAATATAAGAAAGTTGTAATTTTGTGGATTGGTTTCTGTGTCCTCTATTCTGTACCATTGATCCACCTGCCTGTTTTGGTACCAGTACCACGCTGTTTTTGTTACTATTGCTCTGTAGTACAGTTTGAACTCTGGTATCGCTATACTTCCAGATTCACACTTCCTGCTTAGAATTGTTTTTCCTATTCTGGGTCTTTTGTTATTCCATATCAATTTCATGATTGCTTTATCTATTTCTACAAGAAATGCTGTTGGGATTTTGATTGGCATCGCATTAAACCTGTAGAGAAGTTTGGGTAATATCACCATTTTGATAATGTTAGTTCTACCTATCCATGAACAGGGTACATTTTTCCATCTTCTAAGCTCTTCTTCTATCTCTCTCTTTAGGGTTCTATAGTTTTCATTGTATAAATCTTTCACCTCTTTTGTTAGGTTGATTCCCAAATATTTTATTTTTTTGAGGCTATTGTGAATGGAATGTTTTTCCTCATTTCCATTTCAGAAGTTTTGTTGCTGATATACAGGAATGCCTTTGATTTATGCTTGTTGATTTTATATCCTGCCACTTTGCTGAATTCATTTATTAACTCTAGCAGTTTCTTTGTAGACCCTTTTGGGTCTGTTAAGTATATTATCATGTCATCCACAAATAGCGATAATTTAAGTTCTTCTTTTCCTATTTTTATGCCTTTAATTTCTTTTGTCTGTCTGATTGCTCTGGCTAGCATTTCAAGAACTAAATTGAATAGAAATGGTGAGATAGGGCATCCCTGTCTAGTTCCAGATTTTAGAGGGAATGCCTTCAGTTTTTCTCCATTTAGAATGATGTTAGCCTGAGGCTTAGCATATATAGCTTTTACAGTGTTGAGGTAAGTTCCTGTTATCCCTATTTTTTCTAGTGTTTTGAACATAAAGGGATGCTGTACTTTGTCAAATGCTTTTTCTGCATCTATCGAGATGATCATATGGTTCTTATCTTTAAGTCTATTGATGTGGTGAATAACATTTATTGATTTCCATATATGGAACCAGCCTTGCATCCCAGGGATGAATCCTACTTGATCATGGTGTACAATTTTTTTGATGTGCTTTTGCATTCGATTCGCCAGGATTTTATTGAGAATTTTTGCATCTAAGTTCATTAGAGATATTGGTCTATAGTTTTCTTTCTTTGAAGTGTCTTTGTCTGGTTTTGGGATCAGGGTTATGTTGGCCTCATAGAATGAATTTGGAAGAGCTCCTTCTTTTTCTATTTCTTGAAATAGCTTGAAAAGTATTGGTATTAATTCTTCTTTGAAGGTTTTGTAGAACTCTGCTGTATACCCATCCGGTCCTGGGCTTTTCTTAGTTGGTAGTCTTTTGATGGCCTCTTCAATTTCTTCTTTTGTTATTGGTCTGTTTAAATTGTGAGTGTCTTTCTGACTCAATCTGGGCAGATCATATGACTTAAGAAATTTATCGATATCTTCAGTATCTCCTATTTTATTGGAATAGAGGGTTTCAAAATATTTTTTTTAATTATCTTCTGTATTTCTGTAGTGTCTGTTGTGATATTGCCTTTTTCATCCCATATGTTAGTAATTTGCGTTCTCTTTCTTCTTCTCTTCGTTAGCATGGCTAAGGGTCTGTCGATCTTATTTATTTTTTCAAAGAACCAACTCTTAGTTTTATCAGTTTTTTCAATGTTTTTTTTTTGTTTCAATTTTGTTGATTTCTGCTCTGATTTTAATTATTTCTTGTCTTCTGCTATATTTGCTGTTGTTTTGTTCTTCCTTTTCTAAGGTTTTAAGATGTAGTGTGAGTTCATTTATTTGTTGGTTTTTTCTTTTTTTGAGGAATGAACTCCAGGAAATGAATTTCCCTCTTAAAACTGCTTTCATTGTGTCCCATAGATTCCGGTATGTTGTGTCTGTATTGTCGTTTATCTCTAGGAATTGTTTGATTTCCTCCTTTATGTCTTCTGTAACCCATTGATCATTCAGTAACATATTGTTCATTTTCCAGGTGATGCAGGATTTTTCCTTCCTTCTTTTATCATTGATTTCCAGTTTCATTCCATTATGGTCAGATATGGTGCATGGTATTATCTCCAGACCTTTATATTTACTGAGAGTCGCCCTATGGCATAATATATGGTCTATCTTTGAGTAGGATCCATGTGCTGCTGAGAAGAATGTGTATCCACTTGATGACGGTTGATATATTTTATATATGTCGGTTAAGTCTAGGTTATTGATTGTGTTATTGAGTTTTATAGTTTCTTTGTTCAGCTTTTGTCTAGAGGATCTATCCAATGGCGAGAGTGGTGTGTTGAAGTCCCCCATAATAATTGTGTTGTGGTCTATTTAACTCTTGAACTTGAGGAGAGTTTGTTTTATGAACGTTGCAGCACCATTGTTTGGTGCATACAAATTGATAATTGTTATGTCTTGATGGTGGATGGTTCCTTTTAACAGTATATAGTGTCCTTCTTTATCCCTTTTGATTACCTTAGGTTTGAAGTTGACTTTATTCGATATGAGAATGGCCACTCCTGCTTGCTTCCGAGGGCCATGTGAGTGGTATGATTTTTCCCACCCTTTCACCTTCAGTCTGTGTGTGTCTTTTCCTATCATGTGAGTCTCCTGAAGGCAGCATATTGTTGGATTTGTTTTTTTTAATCCAGGTTACTAGCCTATGTCTCTTGATTGGTGAATTTAAGCCATTAACATTTAAGGTTACAATTGAAATATGGTTTGTACTTCCAGTCATGTTTATTTATTTATTTATTTTAGATTGGTTAGTTTTCCCTCTTTGGTTATTTTTCTCCCCCTTTACTGGGATACCTCCCACTGTTAGTTTTGGGCGCTATTTTTCAATTCCTCTTCTTGTAATATTTTGCTCAACATACTTTGCAGTGCTGGTTTTCTAGCTGGGAATTCTTTTAGCTTTTGTTTATCGTGAAATATTTTAATTTCATTGTCAAATCTGAAGCTTAGTTTTGCTGGATACAGTATTCTTGGTTGGAATCCATTATTTTTCAGTGTTTGAAATACATTGTTCCAGGATCTTCTCGCTTTCAAAGTCTGTGATGAAAAATCAGTCGTTAACCTAATTGGTTTACCCCTAAATGTAATCTGCCTCCTTTCTCTCGTAGCTTTTAGTATTCTCTCCTTGTCCTGTATGTTAGCTATCTTCATAATTATGTGTCTTGGAGTTGGTCTATTATGGTTTTGGATGTTTGGGGTCCTGTAAGCTTCCAGGATTTGGCAATCCATTCCATCTTTCATCTCTGGGAAGTTTTCTAGTATTGTTTCATTTAATAAGCTATCTATTCCTTTGTATTGATTCTCTGTGCCTTCTTCTATCCCAATGACTCTCAGATGAGGTCTTTTGATGAGGTCCCATATCTCTTGGATAGATTGCTTGTGAGATTTCAGCATCTTTTCTGTGTTGACTATATTCTTTTCAATTTGATAAACTTTGTCTTCATTATCTGATGTTCTGACTTCTACTTGATCTAGTCTGTTTGTAATATTCTCATTAGCGCTTTTAATCTAATTTACGGTTTCTTGCATTTCTATGATTGCAGCTTGATTTTTTTTAACACCTCTATCTCCTGATAAAGCTCATTCTTTGTGGATTGAATTTGTGGGGTTAGTTCCTGTTCAAAATATACTTTCAATGCTTGGATTTGCTGTCTCATGTCTTCTCTAATATTCCGTTCCATCTGAATTAGGTATGCCTTGATTTCTTTCCCTGTCCATGTTTCTGATTCTTCTAGGCCCTCCTGTATATTTAGGTTGTCCTCTATTGTTTGTAAACCTTTTTTTCCTTGTTTTTTCATATTGTTCACGTTGCTTTCCAGCTCTGTTTGACTGCTTAGTAACTGCTTTCTCCTATACATTTGTTTTGGCTTTGTATATCTCTGTTGTCTCTCTTTTGTGGTGGGAAATTATGCCTAGAAATGTTGGGCTTTGTTGTACTTTACAGCTGATTCATTCAATTCATATAAGGCTTCTAGGTTCTGTATGCATATAATGTTTTGCTGTTTGTTCTTAGGACTATATGTTTAGGTTGGGTGCTCTGGTGGTACGATGGTTAGTATGTCTTGGCTACTTTAGAAGATTGCTCCACTGAAGGTGGATACTACCAGGCAATTGGATCAGGGTGCTGATAGTAGCTAGATATTTATGAGTTTTATAGACAGCCTCGAGACATTCACCTATTTGCATTTAGACAATTACACGCAATGGAAGATGTAATGCTTGGGATGAGAGTTGGGGGTTAGGGGAATGAGGGTGCTGTTAAAAAAAGAAAAAAGGTTAGAGGTAGAGATAGATTAGAGGGGAATGAAAAGAACAATAAAACTTGAAATGGGATATAAAAAGAGAAGGAAAAGGGGAGAAAGGAACAGGGAGAGGAGAAGGAGAGAATAAAATATCGACAACAGCAACAAAACAAAACAAAACAAAAAAAAAACCACAAAAAAAACAAAAAAAATTAAAGTCTTAGAGATCCACCTTCCTCTCTTCCAGTAGGCAGTGCTGTGCCCTCCAAGAGAAGTGTCTGCTCTCTACCTGCCGAGAGCTATCTCTGTAGGGCGTCTCCTGGGGGTCTCTCAGACTTGTCAGTCCAGAGCCATTTCACTTCTCCAGCTCTTAACCTCCTTCCTCCTGTCAGTCTACCAGCCAGGTCCTGTTCCCCAGAGGTGACTCCCCCAAGGTCTAGTTACATTTGCAGCCCCACCCCGTGTCCCTTTTAAGCCCCCGTGCTGTGGTAAATTGGTGGCTAAGACCTCGGGATTTGCCGCTGGTGATATGTGGGGCTGGGGGTCTGGGATCCCCTCTGCTTCCCTACAGACACGACCCCTGAGAAGTCAATGATATTTCCTGGCTGCTTGTGTCAGTATGGGAAGTCACGCACCTGCTAAAGTGGATTCTGCTGGGAAGGAATTCCGCCGGCCAAATTTCGATGACGTCACCTCTCTGCTATGGCGGGCCCCAGGCTCCTTGCCGGAGTGTCCAAGGGGAGGGGTGGGACTGGTCCGGCCCGGTTCGCCTCAGCTTCTGGCTTGTGGAGGTTTGGCTAAAGACTTCTTCCTGCCAAGCTGTGTCTCAGCGTCTAGCAGGACCCAGTCACTTTGGCTGCGGCTGGGTGGATGGATCTGCAGCTGTGCCCGCGGTGCGCGGATTGTGGCTGTTAGTTTTGGAATTCCGCGTCTCTGGCAGGGTCCCGCTCGTCTGGGTCACACAGATGCTTCAAAAAAATTCTAGTAGCTCCCGGGCGGTCTCTCTTCAGTGGAATTTTGCTAGGAGAATCTCCGTTGGTCGAATCCAAGAGTTATCCTTGCGACTTTATGCTCCCATCACTGGGTGTGCCTTAAAAGCGCAGCCTCTCTGCCCGCAGCCATGTTGGATCCCCCCTATTTATTATTTTATGACAGGATCTTGCTGAGTTGCTTAGGACCTTGCTGAGTTTCTGAGGCTGGCTTTGAACTCATGATCCTCCTGCCTCAGCCTCCCGAGCCGCTAGGCTTACAAATGTGTACCTCTGTGCTCCACAATTTATTCATCTTTTGCATGCTCCTTGAGGGCAGGTAACTGGACTTTCCATCATCACTTACCAGTTCCCAGACAGAGCCTGCGTAGAAAGAATGAATACACAATGACTGCCTTAAACAATGAGAGTATTGCTCCTTTTGATCTATGACAAGAGGTAAAATGATTCAGATACTTCAGGACATATGCATTAGTCCTGATATATCTGTATACACTCACTTCTAATATATCTGAGGATATATTATTGCATATATATTTTGCAATCAATTTATTCCATAATCCTTTTGATCAGAATATATGATTTTTCAGCAGACATGGAGGGAACAGCTCATGAGCAGTTTTCAGGTCCTGTAAGCTCTTGTGTGAACAGCTTACTCCCATGCAGAGGGTAAGAGGAGCCTCATCTAGCAGGCAAGGATCTGAAATTAGTTTTGCCATCCTGGAACATCAGGTATCCTGGGATGGGAAGAGGTCCCAATTTCACCACTGAGCTGTAGGCCACCAATCTGTCTCCATGGTGTCCATCGGTCTCTAAAATTAGATTCTACCCTCATCCAATGTTTTATTCTATCTCTTAAGAGCAGATCAGGGCCTCAAACCTTAATCAGTCTGCATTGGGAAAAGATAAGACTAATAATAATATCCTATTAACTATTAACCCCTTGTTCACACCCATCTTACCTTCATTCTTCTTCAAGCAAGCATGTAATTCCTGTCAACATCAGCCCAGTGACCAGATGCAATCTGCTTCTTTCTCCCTGAATATAGTACTATTACTGTTGCCTGGAGTCTATTTTCAGAGGTGCTTAGGGCCTCCAGTCCACACTCCCAAAGATTGAGTCTTGTTCAGATTAGGCTTCAGTTTACCATATTCTATTACATATTATGTGCATTTACAGGTTTCAGACTCTGAAGATAATTGCCCTAAACCAGATTAATGATCATACTCAGCCTAGGGACCATTTCATTTGCATCCCCAAATGGCTGCTGCTTGTGAACTTAAAATTTTGCAGGTCCTATTTAGACAAGAAACTACTGCTGCTAGGAGATATTTGCCTTTTTGCAGCAGTTAAGCAAATCTGTTTTATCTTTGTGGCTATGTTCAGACATGAGCTATGTATTTTCAGAATGCATAAGCAATGACCTTCTATAGGTTGTTAGTATAGTTTTTAGAAGGCAAATTATGAATAATAAATTATGAATGTCTTTAAAACAGATAAAACATAATTTACATATTGATGCATGCTCAATTCCTGTTTCTCTTAGTTGCAGATTAATGCTATTGATGATGACTTGCGGTGTGGATATTGTACAAAATCATGATTCTCCTTGAAAGTATTACTTCAGAGATTGTGTCATTAATGAAAATAATGGCTAAATTGTGTTATGTGCATGTATAAATATGGCATAATATATTCCACTATTATGTTTAATTATAAGGCACCAATAAATAAATTAAATAAAATATCACTAATCTATGCCAAACTAAGTAGTTAGTTTTATAAGGTGGTAGATGAGATGGTACCCTTGTATATGTCAGTAAATAAATTTTTAAATAAATACTTCATAGGCTCCTAATAAATTTTTAAGTGTTTAAAAAAAGAAAAAAGAAAAATAATGAAAACAGCATCCAACAAGTGTTTTTAATGATAAAAAGGAAATACAAATGAATTAGTAACAGAAAACACTTATATATTGATCCTGGATATTCCAGTTACTTTACATGTATTAATTTATTTAATTCTTACAGTTGATAGGGATAGAAGCCATATTAATTTGCAACTGTCTCAGAGGAGTAAATTAACTAGTATTTGGCTGAGTTGGAATTGAACCCAGAGAGCTAAAGTGTTTTTTTTTTTTTGGTACTGGGGATTGAATCCAGGGGCACTTTCATAATGAGCACATCCCCAGCTCTTTTAAAATTTTTTGTTTTGAGACAGGGTCTTGTTAAGTTGCTTACGATCTCACTAAGTTGCTTAGGTTGGCCTCAAACTTGGGATCCTCCTGCCTCAGCCTTTCGTGTTGCTGAACTTATAGGCATGCACCACCACACTGGCCAGAGTTTGAGCTTTTAAAAATCAGTTTTATCTTTTGTTCTATTTTAGTCAGATCTACAAATTGGATTGCTTATTTTTCCAACACCTGGCATTCTTTCTCTACTGGTTTGAAATGCTTTCTGTTTCAAATACTGAATCCCTACCACCTGGGATATTTCCAGAGCATCTTAATGCCTTTGATGTGTTGTATATATATTATCCCAAAGATAACCATTTTAATTATCATACATTAATTCTTTTTAGGAATAGAGAATGAGTAGAATTAAGAAGAAAGGGAAACAAAAATATAGACTAAGAAAGAGGCAGCATTTTGAATGAAGAAAATAAAGACAATCTTTGATCATGAGAAAAGGTGAGGAAGGGATATATGAAGTTAGACGGAGCCAGAGGGTATTGACCTGTGTTATAGTTGTGGGTTTTCAGGAGAAGAGTAGGCAATTTTAGAAGTCAGTTTTAAAGAACCAGTAACATAGGTACCTAAATTTCTCAGGTATAAAACTTAAAGGCAAAGTGGATAGTAAATTTCAAGAATAAAAAAGGTTCTTTTATTAATTGGAGCAAACATCTATCATGAAGCCATTTGAAAATCCTCTCTCTGTCCCTCACAGGATTGGGAAGTGAGTTGGAGTAAAGGGAGAGGAAAGAGGGCTTCACATTGCCCTACTGATTCATTTCTTTGGGTTGTTTTCCAGCATCAAATACTTTTCCTTCCCCCTCTGCTAACATTTCCTTTTCATGGGAACCAAATTCTTGAATAAGGACTTGAACAGGAATAGTGTTCTGCACTGTAAATTTAGAAAATGAACCATTTCCTGTGCTAGAGAAAATTCTGTGATTGAGAATATTATCTCTATAGTGTACTTCGTACTTCCCGCTTTGTCTTTTCTTTCATTGTGCTGTGTTATTTATCTGCTATCCATGTAAATTCCTGACCAGCACAATATGAAGTATTATATCAGAGCCACAATAGTCCATGACATCTCAGTAGAAATATTTCTGTAAAAATAAAAATAAGGCTGTGTTGCCAATGTCTTACTAAGGAAAAACAATTCACAAATATGTCCATGTAAGCTTGTGAACTACTTTTATATATCCATTTTCTTCCATGATGATTACCATCTGACACTGTGCAACACACTTTTATGTGAAATAACACCAGAATAATTATGGGGTACTTGAAATCTATTTATTTCTTTGTGTGTGTTTTTTTCTCTTTCTTTTTTTACCTCATTAAATGTTTATTGTTTTCTTCCAATGTTAAGTGCCTTTACAAAAATAATGATTTGTCAGACATAAAGGAATACATTTTGTTTTAATTTTTGTAAACCAGTCTTAGCAATTGTCACTGTGTCATTGTTCTTTGGATGCTAAATAGAGAAGAACAAAGGCAATTTCCAGACTAGTGGTCATGCATTGTTTCTGAATAGGCCATCTGAGATTGGCCTGTCATATTCCTTCAATCAGTCTATGTGATTCCCATCTAAACGTAGACCTTGTAGCATCTCACTAAAATAAAACTGTGCTCTAGCTGTGCTTCATGTATGTTACCCACTTTTTATTAGTACTTTGAACCCTAAGACCTGTCAAGGATTGAGGAAGCAGACATCAATCTCTGTGAGATCTTTTAGTTTGATCCTGATTCCCCCCCCCTCAATTCCACTTTTGGTGAATTTCCAACATTTATGGAATGTTGAAAAATTAAATGTATGAATAGAAAGATTGATATGTATACACAATTTGGGGGGGACAAGTTGGAATCCAATACATTGTGAAAGATCCAATATTTTAGACCACACACAGCCTCTGATTTAGAATGGTTTGATTTGGGAGTTTTTGATTTAACAATTGTGTATTCAATAGAAATCATACTTTGAATTTCAAATTTGAATCATTTCCCTGGTAGTGCTGTGCCCTCTGGTCCTCTCACCATGCTGGCCAGTGACCTTGAGCCCAGCTCCCAGGCAGCCAAATGAACCTCTGTGATTGATCATGAGGGACAACAACTCATACTGTACAAAGGACCTTGTTGTAAGCAAGGATGTTCTGTACGTTTGATGAACGAAATAATTTTTGACTTAGGATATTTTCAAATTTACATTGGGTTTGTCAACACGTGACCCCCTCCATAAATTGAGGACATTCTGTAATTTTTGTAAAATTTTCCACCAGATGTCTGAATTACGTTTGTTTTGATATTAAGGAATTATCCAAAAGTAAGAGTCCCTTTGATTGATTTGGTATTAACAGAGGAGCAAAGAAAAGAAAGCAGTGGATTTCCCTTGTAGGTTTGTTCTTTTCAGTGTTAGGATTAAGAAATATGGCTGTAGATGTAGATAGTGATGGTAGGGGCAGGAGCAGAAATACCAGATCTCACTTTTTTGGGCCCCTGGCTGTGTCTTTGTACTCTGCCAAGTGCCAACTACAAAGACTTCCATGTAATCCTCTCCATCTTTCTGAAGCAGCTATTATTACTTACCTGAAATAGTAGGTGAGGAATCTGAGACTCAGAGCCTTTGGTATTTCATAAATGCTTACCACAGAACAGATTGCCACCCCCAGGAGACATCTGTGTTTATGTATGTGTTGGATGAATATTTCCAGGTGTGTTGGGGGAGAGGTAGAGTAAATTTTGAAGGGCTTCCAAAGAGTCTTCTTCACTTTCTTCCATTGAATTCTCGCTAGACTTTCATGTACCCATGGCTGTTCTGGAAAGAGACATTAATCACCCCAGACAATATAGGGAACACAGGATCTTCATGAATCAAATGATCCTTCAAATGAATATACTAAGCAGGGGTTATTGCCAACAAGTTGCCTCATTACAAATACAGTTTAAAATAAAGAACAAGAAGTTGTTCCAATCCTTGTGTAAACTAGGCATATGCACGCCTGTCAGAGATGACTCTAGCAAATATCACTTCTAAGGGTTAACATCCCACTTAATATTAGATTCCTTGGGAAAGTTAAAGTTAAGTAAAATAGGCCCCGATTTTTGCAGGTTATTTTTGAGTTTTTAATGTCTTCCCTCTCATCATGGGAGTGCTTTTTCACTTAAACACTTTAAATTTACGTGCCATTTTAAAACTTAGAACTCTGGAATGATCAGTACTAAAAAATTGTAAGAGCAAAGAACCTTATCAAAGACTCAAGATTGTGATTACAGAAAAATGAGCAAAGCAGGCTTTGCATTAAGAAAAAGAAAACAATATTAATGTGTGATTGCATGCCATTTAATATTAAACTTTGATATAGAGTTAATAGGAAATAGTGGTGACTGTGGCAAACTAAAGTGAATATGTTACCCCCTTAGCTCTAGCCTGCTACCCTTGAGGCTTATAGATAAGCCCTATTCTGGGTTTCTCTAGGTGTTTGAAAATTCAGAGACTGTTATTATGACTCTATGTGAATGCTTCCCTCCCCTCCAGTTTAAATGGTAGCAGTTAAGTCAATATTTTAATTGCATTGTGCTATGTTTAGAAATACCTCCATTGTTTTTGACCTCTACATTAGAGTTTGTGGTTTTAGGACAATGGAAAGTTAAATGTCCTATTAAAATAATATCTTTACAGGTTGAGTTGTGAGATGAATTTATAGGAATTGAATTTGCAGAAAACAAAAACAAATTTAAAGAAGTTACACAAAACCAACAACAATAACAAAAGACACACTTAAGAAAAGTTTGCATTTTTGTAGTATTTTACTAAAGGCATCTCAATGTTTCCCAATTTTCACTTTGACTTTTAATAATCTCATGCATAGCTGTAATTCTTTAATGTTTTGGATTTCTCTTTCATCTTTTCCAACTTCACTGTTCACTTTTTTAGTCATCTATTAAATGTCCTTAAAATTTGTGTCTTATATAAAATATACCTGTCATGTGGACAAATGGTGAATTTTTTCTCCTGAAAACTTCTGAAGTTTTGTTACATTTATTTTTTGTCTCATTGAGGTGAAAGAGACTACACTACAAATGTTTTAATTGTCTTTGAATCCTGGCTAAGGGAGTCTTTAAAAAAAGTTTAAAGGATAAGATAAAAATTTATCTTTGCCCATCTTCTGAGATGAATGAGTTTTAGTTGATTTGAGAAAAAGTAAAACATCTTTTGTGGGAAATTGAGCAGATATTAAAAGTAACAGTGACACAAGTCCCTATAATTGTGAATCATAATGACCATCAGAGTCTTTCACTGAGGGTTTGGCCTGCAGTCTTTTGTGGGCAGTTATTTGAGGAACCCAGGTGTGATCGTTCAATGGCTTGCAGAGAGGTGAATACCCTTGAGGGCGGGTCTTAAGTGCTACTGAATAACTAACAAGTGATTTATTATCCATACATTGTTGCTGTTTTGTATGGATGGAGCCTTGTTATGACAGCTGAAGGACCAGTGAATGACTCTTCCAAAGAAGAAAAGATGCTGCCTCTGTTCTGTAGGGATCTGTGGTCTGGTGGGAAGCAGGAGTGCAAACCAATATTATTTTATAACAACTGCTTTGTGTGTCTGAGTGGGAAAGACACTGCTCACCACCCTAGGGTGCACAGGGAAGTCTTGCACAACAAAAAAATTACTCAGCTTCAAATGTTAGTGGTGTCAGGATACAGATATGCTGTCACATGTGGTGGAAAAAGAGATGATGTGCTGTCCTGTTCCAAGTTGCTCATGCATATTTGGGAAGATGATATACCAGGGAAATTAATTATTTGGATTGCCCAACCTCTAGAACATGGAGTAACAAATTTTTATTCTTCATAAGTTACCCAAGTTAAGCTGTTTTGTCATAGAAGTTTGTTTGGACTAAGACAGACTTTAGGGGCCTGGGAAAGATGTCTACATTATATTCTTTGCAGGAAGGGATCCTTTGAAGATTTTATGCTGGATAGTCAGGCTGCTTTACATTTTCAAAAATGATCATTGACAATTGCATAGAGAAAAGGTTTAGGGAGATGGGAATAGAGTCTAGAAGTTAATAATAAGAAGTCTAAAACCTATGGTAAAATAATTATAAGACTATTTTGAGTTGGCCATTTTCATGAGTTTGCAATTTTTGTTATTTTCTTGCCAAAAATGAGATGGAAGAATACTGGTATCCTTTTCTTTGGGGGTAATCAGGAAATGGAGAGTGAGCCTAGGGCTTCCCCTCACACTGAGTCTTAGGTATACAGCAGGGGCCAGACTAGGAGAGACCTAGGGAAGGAGAGCAAATGAAGCTGACTTGTGTGAGAAGTGATGCTTGGGACATGGCAAGAGAAAGGTTGAGTTCAATTAAATGGGTAACATTTCATATACTGTTGGCTTCTTTATTATTATGAACTTATATTTAAAGAGTCCAGATTTCCCAGGGCTGTTCTGGGGACAGAAATCACCAGCTAGACCCACCTGAATGTAGCCCTGTGCCATTTCAGTAAAGCTGGTTTTATAATCTGGCCTTGCATTTTGGAAACCTGAGAACTGGAGAAAGTCTACTTCCTGGGTTACAGTCTTGGGTGGCTTTCTCTGTTTTTTTCTCCAACTTCCTGAAACCCTCTGACCTGGGCTCACCCAGTATTTAGCTCCCTGACCACAGGTGGGAGTCCTGATGGGGGCCAAACTCTAGAAAAAGGGGTTGCCTACATCCAGTGCCATCATCCTGCTCAGACTGAGACCCTGAGGCATCCACTAGCTCCATAGGAGACATGTTGGCACACTGCCCTGGAGGAGGTATTGGACACAAGAGTCAAAGAGATACCAAGTTTTTGATCACAAAAATTCAAGGATCTAATTTTAGCCTCCTGTTTGTCCCCCAAGGTTGGCCATGGTGCATTGGAGAGGACTTGGGATGGGGTCATAAAATGTGACCCTAGTATAGGTTTGGCCTCTCACTAGCTGTGTCTCTGTGGATTGTGCTTTAGTTTTCCCATCTGTCCAATGGGGATAAAAACAATGTTTATTACCAAGAGATATTATGAATTTCAAATGAGGTGATGTCTGCTAAGGTATTTTGCGATCTGAGGGTTCTGCTGAGATTTGACTATATACTGTAGTATATTTCAGGCTGCTCTTACCATAGTAAGAGCAAATGCTATCTAGTACTTCCCTGTGCCCTGGTGTGTGTGTGTTTTACATATATGTAATCACTCACTCTTCACATCTTTGCCATGAGTGATGTACTGTTTTCCAGTCCTGATTTTACAGATGAGAAAACAGAGGCAGAGAGGTAAGTCACTTTCCCCAGTTGGATGGAATCTTTCATTAGGGAACCATCTTTTCCCTGTCCCCCAGGCTCAACTGGGTTTCCTTTTCTTTTCTTATATCCTTTCTATTGTAGAATATGTAAGTACATGTAAGAGTAAAAATGATATGATAACAGTAATAAGGATATGAATTTATTACCTAGCTTCATAAATTCCCAAATTACAGCCAATCTTGCTTCCTTGCTTCCTCCCATCATTCCTCTACAAAACAAAACCTTTAGGTCATGTCAAATCTTTAGCAGTTTTTCAACAATTCCCTAATATCATGACTATTCAGTGTTCATATTTCCCAGGTTATTTTCTACCTTTTAAAATTAGATTGCTTATTTGAATTGGAATTCAAATAAGAGTTCCACAATATAGTTGAGTGTTAGGTTCCTTAAGATTATTTTAGCATATAGGTTTCCTCCTCTCTTTAATAGCATTTTGTTTGTTTGTTTGTTGGTTTTTTTTTGAATAAAGTGTATGGATTTTGCTAAACACACCCTTATGGTTTGTATATGGTTATGATTCCTCTGTTCCCTACATTTTCTGTAAAATCATATTATATCTAGAGGCTATCCAAATTCAGGTTTTCTAAAAATAGACTTGAATTTTTTTAGGGCTGTTTTAGATTCACAGCAAAACTAAGAGAAAGGCACAGACATCTCATATGCACCCCCAGCCCAGCACATGAATAACATTCTGCCTTGCCAAAGTTCCCTGCCTCAGTGATATATTTTTTTGTGGTTGACCCTGCATTGATTGATACATATTAATCATCCAAAACCTGTTTTATCTGGGGATGTGTGTGGCTCAGTGGTAAAGCATTTGCCTCATATGCACAAGGCTCTGGGTTCAATCCCCAGCATCAACTAAAAAACAAGCCCTAAACCCCATTTTACACTAGGGTTCACGCTTCATGTTGGTTTTGGACAAACACATAATGACATGCATCCATTACCATATTACATACCTTACATTAGCATGTATCTATATATCCCTACTATACGATGGAAGAGCTTCATTGCCATAAAAATTATTTGTAGCCATGCATGGTAGTGCACACCTATTGTCTTAGCTACTTGGTAAGTTGAGGCAGGAGGATCACTTGAGCCCATGAGTTCCAGACCAGCCTGGGTAGCAGTGAGACCCCATCTCAAAACGAAAACAAAACCAAAAACACTTCTGTGCTCTATTTATTCATCCCTCCCTGCTTCACATCTCCTGGCAACCACTGGTCTCTTTTCTGTCTCTATAGTTGTACCTTTTCCAGAATGTCTTATAGTTGAAATCATGCAGTATGCAACATTACCAGGCTGACTTCTTTCACTTAGTAATATGCAGGTGAGATCCCCCATGTCTTTTCATGACTTGCGAGCTCATTTCTTTTTAGCACTGAATGATATTCCATTGTCTGGATGTGCCATAATTTTTTTAATCTATTCACTTACTGGAGATATCTTGGCTATTTTCAAGTTCTGGCAATTATCAGTAAACATTCATGAGAAGGTTTCTCTTTGGACTAAGTTCTCAACTTCTTTGGATTCAAATCAAGAAATGAGATTGCTGGATCTCATGGTAAGACTACATTTAGTTTTATAAGAAACTGTCACACTGCCTTTCAAAGAGGCTGTGCCATTTTGCACTCCCACCAGCAACATCTGAGAGTTCCTGTTTCTCCTCACCCTCACCAGCATTGGGTTTGTCAGAGTGCTTGCTTTTGGCCATACTAGTAGTTATGGAAAGGTATCATTGCTATTTTTATTTTTATTTCCCTAATTAAACATTCTATGGAGCATTTTTTCATATGTTTTCCTTGCCATCTGTGTCTTCTTTAGTGAATGTCTGTTAAGGTTGTTGACCCATTTTGAAAAAAAAAATGGCTTGGCTGTTTTCTTCTTGTTGAGTTTCAAGGGTTCTTTGTAAAGTTTAGTCCCCTATCAGATATGACTTTTGCAAATATTTCCTCCCAGTCTGTGGCTTATCTTTTTATTCTCTCTGTCTTTTTTTTCAAAGAGAGAGAGAGAATTTTTTTTAATATTTATTTTTTAGTTCTTGGCGGACACAACATCTTTGTTTGTATGTGGTGCTGAGGATCGAACCCGGGCCGCACGCATGTCAGGCGAGTGCACTACCACTTGAGCCACATCCCCAGCCCCCTCTCTATCTTTTTGACAGAGTAGAAAAATTTGATTTTAATGAAACCCAGATTATCAATTCTTTCTTTTATGGATTGTGTTTTTGGTGTTATATCTAAAAAGTCATTGCTAAATTGAAGTCACCTAGGTTTTCTTCTACCTTTTCAGGACTGTTATGGTTCTACATTTTACATTTAAGTCTGATTCATTTTGAGTTGATTTTTTTTGGTGAAATTCTGTGCTTGGATTCACTTTTTTCCATGTGGGGATCTACTTTCCCCAGCATCATAGGTTAAAAATTGTCTCTTTCCTCAGCCGTAGACTGTTCCATTGTCAAAGACAAGTTGACTGTATTTGTGTTTGTCTATTTTGGATTCTCTGTTCTGCTTCACTGATTTATTTGTTCTTTTGCCAATATCACAACATCTTGATTATGGTAGCTTTATAGTAAGACTTAGAGAGTTGTATAGTATAAGTCTCCTTCTGTATCATGTTTGTTATTCTGGATCTTTTGTCTCTATGTATAAACTTTAAGATCAGTCTATTGATACCAATCAACAAAATAATTTGGTAGGATTTTGACTGGGATTGCCTTCACTCTGTAAATCAAGCAGGAAGAATGGACATCTTGACAGCATTGAGTCTTCCTGTCTTTGAACATGGAATATTTCTCCATGTACTTAAAAAAAAAGGTTTTTTAGTTGTGAATGGATTTAATGCCTATATTTATTTTATTTTTATTTGATGCTGAGAATCAAGCCTAGTGACTCACATGTTCTAGGCAAGTACTCTACCACTGAGCCACAACCCCAGCCCTCTCCATGTACTTTTAAAACATTACTTTGCTTATCCGAGTTTTGTAGTTTTCCTCATATAGATCTTAAGCATATTTTGTTAGATTTATACTGAAGTATTTTAGTTTTTGAGGTGCTAGTATAAATGGTATTATGTTTTAAATTTCAAAATTTACTTGTTTGTTGCTGATGTATAGCAAAGCAACTGAGTTTGCATATTATCATCCTTGTGTCCTACAACATTGCAATAATTATTAATCAGTGCTAAGAGAGTTTCTTGTCAATTCTTTTGGATTTTCTAAATAGACAATCATGTCATCTGTGAACAAAGACAGTGTTTTTTTATTTCTTTACAATTCATATGCCATTTTATTTCCTTTTTGCCGCAGTCCGGCTGCAGCAAGATATCCGGAGAGTGACGAACAACTTGTGTATGTTGATACAGTGGGAGTGGAAGCCATTTATTGTAGGACAGGAGTGGTATTTATACATTTTACACAGCTTATCTAATTAGCATAAAATAGATATAGCAGTCAACCAATAAGGAATCTCCACACTTATTTGCTCGCTTTTGTTACTTCACAAACCACTCCCTCTGGCGTTTTGCCAGGCACCATGCAGACTTGTTTACAGACTCTAACATTTCTCTGGCAAAATACCAGGTGCCATCCTGACTTGTTTACAGACCTTAACACATTTTCTTTTGTTACGGCATTAGCTAAGACTTATAGTAAAATGAGTTTATAAAAGTTCTATGAGTTTATAAAATGAGTTTATACAGGTTCTATGTTACTTAAACAAGTCTATTCATTCATATTATTATAAGGTGTATATACTTATTTCAATAACTGTATAATATACAGCAATTATCTGTAGTTCAGTGATTAACTTCATTCATTTCCTGCTTTGTGCATGGATAATATTTAAATCCCCTCCATTCAGACATCAATAATCCAGGATGGTCAGAATTGGGGGTAAAAATGCAGATTATTAGAAGTCAACTACATAACAATGAAACTCTGTTTATATATATATAAACTGAGGAAGTTCCCCTCTATTACGTAGTTTTCTGAAAATTTTTATCATGAATAGGTGTTGGATTTTGTCAGATGCCATTTCTGCATCAGTGTTATGATTCTGTGGGTTTTTTTAATCTGTTGATGTAATGGATAAATTCTCTGAGTTTTGGATGTTGAACCAGATTTATATACCTGGGATAAATTCCATTTGGTTGGGTTGTTTAATTTTTTATACATTTTTGGATTTTATTTATTAACATTTTATTGAAGTTTTATTTTTTCATATATTTTTAGGAGAAACATTAGTCAGCAGTTTTCCTTTCTTGGAATATTTGTCTGGTTTGGTTTTAGAGTGATGCTGGCCTCGTAGAATGAGTTAGGAAGTATCACCTCTGCTTCACACTCAAAGAGATTGTAGAGAACTAGTATAATTTCTTCTTTAAATGTTTGGTAGGGCTTACAGTGAAACTGTATGGGCCTTGTGGTTTCTCTCTTTGGAACTTGTTAATTATTAATTTAATTTCTTTAATAGATATAGATCTATTCAGATTGTCTATTTCTTCTTGTGTGAGGTTTTGTTTTGTTTTGTTTTGTTTTGTACTGGGGATCGAGAACAGGGGTTAACCACTGAGCCACATCCCCAGTCTCTTTGTATTTTTTATTTTGAGACAGGGTCTCACTAAGATGCTTAGGGCCTACACTAAATTGCTGAGGCTGGTCTTGAACTTTCAATCCTCTAGCCTTAGCCTCCTAAATCACTGAGAATACAGGTGTATGCCACCATAATGGGCTTGCATGAGTTTTTTTGTTTTTGTTTTTGTTTTTTCTGGGTGGGAGTTACTAGGGATTGAACTCAGGTGCACTTACCCACTGAGCCACAACCCCAACCCTATTTTGTATTTTATTTAGAGACAGGGTCTCACTGAGTTACTTAGTGCTACACTGTTGCTGAGTCTGGCTTTGAACTTGTGATCCTCCTGTCTCAGCCTCTTGAGCTGCTGGGATTACAGGTGTGTGCCACCATTCCCAGCTTATGTGAGTGTTTAACAGATTATATTTTTTAAGAAATTGGCCCATTTCATCTAAGTTATCAAATTTGTGAACATAGAGTTGTTTATGTATTCCTTGGTTATCATTTTAATATCCATGGGATCTGTAGTGATGTCCTCTTTAATTTCTAGTATTAGATCCCTCCTCTCTCTTATGCTCTATTTATTTATTCTGAATGAATGGTCTAAGAAAAAAAATTTCAGTGCTGGGAATTGAACTCAGAGGCTTGTACATGGAAGAGAGAGCTCTATCCATAAGTTTATCAATTATGTTTATCTTTTTAAAAAACCAACATTTTATCTTCTTAATTTTCTCTCTTGATTGCGTATTTACAACTTCATAGATTCCTGTTCCGTTTTTTTTTTCTTCTGCTTGTTGTGGATTTAATTTACTCTTCTTTTTTATTAGTTTCCTAAGTTTGAAGTTGAGATGATTTAGATACTTCCTTTCTAATATGTATTCAATACTCCAATCTCCCTCTAAGCACTGTATTACTGAATTCCACAAATTTTTGATAAGTTATATTTTAATTTTCATAAAACTATTTTGAGGTTTTTGTTTTTTGAGCCATGTGTTTTTGAGAAATGTGTTGTCTAATCTCCCAGTAATTTGGGATATTTTGGCTTTCTTTTATTGCTATCTAGTTTTAGTCCATTGTGGTCTAATGTACACATTGTATGATTTCTAGTCTTTTAAATTTGTCAAGGTATGCTTTATGAATAAGAATATGGCCTATCTTAGTGAATGTTCCATGTCACTTTGAGAAGAACCTGTGTTCTACTGTTGCTGGATAAAGTAATATATATAGATGTACATAATATCAAGTTGATTGATGGTGTTGTTGAGCTCAATATCCTTACTGATTTTCTGCTTACTGATAGAGGAGTTTGAAGTCTCCATTCAAACTAGTAGATTTGTCTAGTTCTCCATGCAGTTATATCAGTTTTGCCTCACATATTTGACACTGTGTTAGATATATGGTTGTTAAGGATTGTTATATATTCTTGGAGATTTGACCTCTGTATTATTATATAGTGGCCTTCCTTCTCTCCAATAACTTTCCTTGATCTCAAGTCTGCTCTGCCCAAAATTAATATAGCTATATCTATTTTCTTTTGATTGATATTAGCCTACAATAGCTTTCATCATCCATTTGCTTTTATTCTATGTGTAACTTTATATTTAAAGTGGAGTTCTTGTAAACAACCTGTTGGTAGGTCTTTTTGATACAGTCTGATGACTTTTTTTTGTACTCAGTGGCACTCGCCCACTGAGCCACATCCCCAGCCCTATTTTGTATTTTATTTAGAGATAGGGTCTCACTGAGTTGCTTAGCACTTCACTTTTGCTGAGGCTGGCTTTGAACTCACCATCCCCCTGCCTCAGCCACCCAAGCTGCTGAGATCACAGGCATGCGCCATCACATCTGGCTGCCTCATGACTTTTAATTGATGCATTCAGAACATTGATATTCAAAGTGATTATTGATATAGTTGGGTAGATAGCTGCAGTATTGTTTTCTATTAGTTGACCTTATTTTTTGTTCCTGTTTTTTTCTTATACTCTTTTTGCTGTCTTTTGTGGTTTTAATTGAGAATTTTATATGATTCTGTTTTCTCTTTTTCTTAGCATACCAGTATTATTTCCTTTGTTTTTTCTAAGTGGTTGTCATAGAGTTTGCAATATATATTTACAACTAATCTAACTAATCTAAGTTCAAATCACACTATTCTGCATCAGAAGTACTGTGAGCACCATAAAATAACAAAACCATTATATTTTTTCCCAACCAGTTGAATCGCTGTTGACATTCATTTCACTTGTAAGCAGTTGAATACATTGTTGTTGTTATTTTGTACAAACTGTTATCTCTTAATTCAATAAAATATAAAATAAACTTTATTTTATCTTCACTTTTCCTTCTCCAATGCCCTTCCTTTCTGTATGTAGATCTAAATTTTTGAACTATGTAATTCTTATTCTCACTGAAGAAATTTTAAAGTTCTTGCAAGGCAAGCAGGTCTATTGGCAACAACCTTCTCAATTTTAGGTTTACTGAGAAAATGTTTATTTAACCTTATCACTCAAATTTTGCAGAGCATATAAATCTAGATTGGCATTTTTTCCCTTTCAATACTCTAAATATTTAATTTCATTCTCTTCTTTCTTTCACAATTTCTGAGGAGAAATCAGAGGTAATTCCTTTTTTTTTCCTGCAGTCAGAGATAATTCTTATCCTCTGTAGGTAAGGTTTCTCCCTTTCCCCCATAGGTAAGGTTTCCCCTGCCCTAGTTTATTTCAGAAATTTTTCTTTGATTTTCTGTAATTTGAAAATGATATGCACAGGTAGTCTTTGTTTGTTTGTCTGTCTTGAATTTGTCCTGCTTGGTGTTCTCTGTGCTTTTTATGGTTTAGTATCTGACATCAAATTAGGAAAATTCCCAGTAGCAATTCTTTCAAGTATTTTTTTTTCTTTCCTTTCTTTATTCTTCTTCCGATATTCCTGTGCATATATGTTACATCTTTTGTAGTTATCTCAAAATTATTGGATATTGTATCTGTTTGTTTGCTTTTTCAATGCTGGGATTGAACCTAGGGGTGCAGTACCACTGACATATATCTCAGCGTTTTTTGCTATTTATTTTGAGACAGGGCTTGCCAAATTGCTGAAACTGGCCTCAAATTTGTCATCATCTGCCACAGTCTGGCTGGGCACAAATCACAAGTCACTGAAGCAGGAACAAACTTTATTTTTGAACTGCAAGAAAAAACCTCACACACACTCCTGGGGAATTCTCCCGAATCACACGCAGCTCGTCCAGGAACCCGCAACCGGAAATATCTCCTGGAAACCCCTCCTCCTGCACTTCCCCAACAAATGGGAACTCTCGGGGAATCCCCCCAAATCCCCATGAGAACTCCAAAGTAGTGTGAGAACTCAAAAATAGCAGCAGAGGCAGATAGTAATGCCTTGCCTGTCAAACAATACTGTTGGCAAAATGCCAGGGGCCATACAGACTCAGCCATGGCTCTCAGCAATCATCCTGCCTTGGCCTCCCAAGTTGCTGGGAATACACTTGAATATCATGTTTCTATTAGATTTTCAGTTTGGGAGTTTTCTATTAGGATATCCTAAAGCTTGGAGATTAATTTCTCAGTTGTGTCCAATCCATTGCAAAAGTCCATCAAAGGCATTCATTCTTCTTTATGGCCACAGTGTGTTTGGCCTCTAACATTTCTTCTTTGTCCTTAGAATTTTCATTTCTCTGCTTATGCTACCCTCTGCTCTTGCATGCTGTCTGCTTTGCCCAGTAGAACGCTTGGTACATTAACCATGGCTCTTTTATATTATCAACATCCCTACTCTATCGGAATCGGTTTCTGGTGCTTTCCTTGTCTTTCAAACTGAGGGTTTTTTTTGCTTTTTAGAATTCCTTATAATTTTTTCTTCATAGCTGGATATGATGCAGCAAGTAAATTGGCTTTGGTGCTATGGCAGTAAGGGGTGGGGAGAGAAGTGTCTCCATCAGTGGGCCTGTGCCTCTGGACTGGAACTTGGCACACTTCTCAGTTCACCCTCCTCCCTTCCAGTGGGACAGGGTGGCTAAAGGGGCTGGGGTCTGGTGTTTCCCCTGCCCCCTGTGGAGGGGACTGGAGCTGTTTTTTCCCCTTCCCTCGGATCAGTTAGGCTTTGATGAAACTCCAGGGTCTGGTAAAATGGTTTCACTGGAGGGAAGGTTTTGTTAAGAAGAACCCAATGCTCTGGTGTATCTTAAAATTAATTCCCCCACACTGTGCCAGAAACATGAGGGGATTTTTCTCTAATATTCACTGTGAAAACTAGTTGAACTCCTGGTTGTAAAACTCACTAAAGAGTGGGACCACCCTACGATGGGGTGCCCCTGGAGTCTTGAACCCTCTGATGAACCCCCATGTGGCTTCCAGTAATGAGTTCTTTACAGTTTTTGTTTTCTTCTAGCCCAGCCTGGTTCCCTTGTAGCTTGATGCTCTGATATGTTGTGATTCTCTCAATTTGACTGTCCCATCCAGTGTGGGGACAGTGGTTTTCCTTGTTCCTCTTAACAACCCCATGTGCTTGACACTAATATTATTACCATTTTGATATGAGGAACCAGCACCAAAGAGATTACATCACTTTCCCCAAATGTCAACACTGTGTTTTCCAAAGAGAATTGTTCTATCATGGGAAGTCCTTGACTTGGGGACTCTCCGAGCTTATTTCATTGACACACTTTGAATGCTGTATTCTGACTCTGACTGGCCTCTCCTGACCTCAAGATACAGCATCAACTGCAAATTCTTCTCTTATCTTTTAGGGGGGTCGCCTGCCAAGGCAGCCACTCATGTCCAGATTTCTTGTCCCAGCATCCCCATAGAGATAGAAGATTATGCTTTCTCTTCAAGTAGTATTTTTCCAAGCTGGATTTTGGGGAAATGCACATCTGCTTGGAGTCCTTCGGCCTTCTGAAAGGTGATAGCTGCTTACCTTTTCTGTCATTCTTGAAAACCACACTGTTGTTTTGCTACAAAGGCAATCTGTTAGGTACTATTTAGTTTGATTATTTTACAAAATATCCATTCCCCTTTACATTTACCCTCTACTCCCCCAAAACAAGTGTACCCTCCCACAGGTCCTTGACTTAGAGCTGTTCCCACCTATCCTGGGCTATAGCTAAAGCCACATATTTCTGTTTCACCTGCAGATCTAAGTAATAATCTTTGTATCTCATGGGGCTATCATATGTCTAAGATTCCTGGTTGGAAAAAGGGAAGTAACAATATATCATGTCAAAATTTCAAGAACCAAGCCTCATGCTTCTATAGGGAACCATGCTTCTATATGTGTGCTTCTATAGGGAACCAAACCTCTCTGCTGCCAGAAATGTGGGACAGGAGGTATGGAGTGAGGAGTAGAAAGTGGCACCGGGAGGCAGTGGGCAGAGCCTGTTCCAGATGAAAATGGAAGAGGTGGGTCTCCTTATTCAAAGGTGATCACGAGTTTCAGGACAGCCACAACAATAGCAATAAACCAACACAAAGTACTTTCAAGCGCGGGCCCTATAGCACTGCACCAGGGACACACTCGTGAAGTCGGCCCTGGCCACAGGAGCCTCAGTGGCACTTTGAGAGCCTCCAAAAGACTTTAATAAATGGTGCAGTGTTTGTGAAATGAGACCCAGCGAGAATGGGCTGTATATGCTGCCACTCTCAATTTCGTCTCAACTAACTGACCATTGAAATACTTCAGACCGAGATGGAGTAGGAATCAACAATGAGTGTCCAGGAATCAACAATGAGTGTCCAAGTGGAAGGCCTTGGAGTGTTGGAGCTGTGCATGACCCAGCACTCCAAGGCATTGGCCTAGTACAATGATACCTGCTTCAAGATGCTCCTCACCCAGGAAAGGTCCCAGGAGAACATGACAAAGTACATTTAGACCCCAAAAGTTCAGGAAATTAGAGCAAGTATTAACAAAAGGAATTACATCATTAAAAACTTGTGTACAGCAAAGGAAATGATCAACAGAGAGAAGAAACAGATTACAGAATGGGAGAAAAATTTTGTCAACTATTCATCTGACAGAGGATTAATGTCCAGAATTTATAAAGAACTAAAAAAAATTAACATGAAAAGAACAAGTAATCCATTCAACAAATAAAAAAATGAGCTGAATTGACACTTATAAAAAGAGTACAAATGTCCAATAAATATATGAAAAAGTTCAACATCTTTAGCCATCAGGGAAATATGAATCATAACTACATGGAGATTCTATTTGAAGCCCAGGCAGAATGGATATTATCAAGAAAACATAAAATAACAAATTCTGGCAAGGATTCTGGGGGAAAAGGAGTTCTTACACACCACTGGTAGAAATGTAAATTAGTATAGCCCCCACCGAAATACAAACAAGTAAACAAACTATGGTATTTCCTGTTTAGTTATACCATTCTGGGTATAAACCTGAAGGAATCAAAGTCAGCAAGCAAAGAGATACCAGCGTACCTGTGATTATTGCAGCATTATTCACAATAGCCAAGTTATTGGATTAACCTAGATTCCATCAAAAGATGAATGGATAAAAAAATTGAGGCATATATGCCGCAGTCCTGCTGCAGCAAACTAGTGGGGGGCGGGGGGACGAACAACTTGCGTAGATTGATACAGCAGGAATGGAAGCCATTTATTGTAGGACAGGAGTGGTATTTATACATTCCACAGAGCTTATCTTAATTAGCATAAACTAGATACATCAGTCAACCAATAAGGAATCTCCACACTTAATGGCTTGCTTTTGTTACTTCACAAACCACTCCCTCTGGCATTTTGCCAGGCGCCATCCAGACTTGTTTACAGACTCTAACATTTCTCCGGAAAAATGCCAGGTGCCATCCTGACTTGTTTACAGACTCTAACACATGTAAAGAAAAATTAATAGGGAGGATGAAAACAATCAAAGTACATTATACATGTATAGAAATATCACAATGAAACCCATTAAACTGTACAATTAATAGGACTAGTAATATAATAATAAAAAGCAAATTTAAACCATGTACACACAAACTGTGGGAAATAAAGTACTCTGAAGTCTTATTGATCTATCCTGATGCATAGGAGGTAGGGAGAGGAAACATTGGATTGGCTTGGCTTGGAGAAGGTCAAGAAAGGGTGCCTTAGCTTCCTTTTGGAAAACAGAAATGCAAGGAGAAGTGTCCAGTAGATACTTATGTATGTGAAAGAGATCTGGGTGTTCAATGGCAGATGCAGCTGGGATTTTGCCTGCTGAGCAGCCATCGCTTCTCTTCCAGAGGAGAGACACCAATAGACAGACCATACCCAAGAGCTGGGGGCTGGAATGTGTGAGTTTGGACACCAGGCAGTTGTCCTCAACTATGGCTGCAGGATCTCAGAGACATTTCCCTCAGGACATCAAGGAATAAGAATTGCCAGGCATAACTCCAAGGAGCACCATTCACTTCTAGTCCACACCAGGCTCCAGAGTGCCTTTCCTCTGCACCGTGATAGGAGTCTGCAGTGAGGCTCAGTGTCCTTCTCCCTGGAGGTTTGCTAAATTATGGCTTTCCAACTGGTGGTACTGGGACCTCCACTGGTGGTTTGGGTGAGGGGTTGTCCGTGCTCCACAGTCTGGTCTATGATGAGGCCTAGGCTGGTGATGGGCATGACATTCTGTGTTCTTCTGGATTTCCCCATATTGCACCCCCAAATGAGTGCCTGTTCAGCAGGCAAAAGCAACTTGAAGCAAAATCACTCTAACTCCAGAGAGCAAAATTGGTCTTCCTGAACTTACTTAATATAGTTTTCATGCTCATTTAATGCTTAAATCTGGCTAATTTTTTTTTTCTGGCCTAGTGGTAATTCACTGTGATTGTGAATAGAAGGTTGAGGATCCCTGTGCCTAAGAGTGCAAAATCTACAGGCAGATTGCCAGAGTTCAAATCCTACCTCTGCACACCTGTAATTACAGCTACTCAGCAGGAGGGTTGCAAGTTTGAAGCCAGCCTCAGGAACTTAGCAAGATCTAGTCTCAAAAAAATAAAAATTCAAAACAAATACAAATGAATAAATAGATAGATAGATAAAGGGCTTGAGGTATCTAGCATAGTGATACAGTGCTTGCCCAGCATGTGTGAGGACCTGCATTCAATCCCCAACACACACACACACACACACACACACACACACACACACACAAACACACACACACACACATGAAGAAAGAAAAAGAAAATTAAAAAATCCCCCATCTGCCTGCCAATATTAGCCATGTGAACTTGAAGGAATCATTTGGTGTATTTCCTCATCTGCAAAATAAGACATAATATTATGGGTTGTGGAGAGAATTATAAGAGTTAATATGAGAAGACTTTCTGTCCTATAATGTATTCTAATTATTGTTAATGAGAAACATAATAATAAAACATACAGAGACAATTACAATTAACTCAGAAAAATGACCTGACTGGTTTCTCAGCAGCATTATTACCTTGCAGAGATGGAGGCTTTGTCTGTGGCTCAAAGTAGAGTGTTACTGTCTGAAAACAGGTTTTCAGGAAAGGCCCTATCCCTTGTCTCCACATGAGCAGATTTTTCCTGCCTTCAAAGAAAAATTAGAAGAAAAGGACTGATTGCTTCCATGGGATTGGACACTTTCCAGAACTTTATAGCCATGCTTTAAATTGATGCATGGCTGGATGACTGGTGGAGACCCTGACAGGCTGGGGCTGCAGGGATGTTAAAACAAAATGATAGAAATGAAGACAATTTGACTTGAGTTTCCACAGAGGCATTTGATCCGACCAGAATTTCTTCCAGAACAAAAGAGTCCAGAATGAGCCCACACCTGTAACAACACCAGTGGTGTCCTTGACTGAAGGGAGCCACCAGGACACGGAAAAGCAAATAAACAGTCAGGGAGGGCAGACAAAGGAAAGACAAAGACCTAGGGATGGAACATTTTTAAAAAAATTTATTTACTTATTTTAATTAGGTATATATGACAGCAGAATGCATTTTGATTCATTGTACACAATTTCTGCACAACTATTCATTTCTCTGGTTGTACATGATGTAGTATCACACCATATGTGCAGTCATATGTGTACCTAGGGTAATAATGTGCATCTCATTCCAACATCTTTTCTGCCCACATGCCCCTCCCCTCTCCTCCTCCCCTTTGCCCAAAATTCCTCCATTTTTCCCATGCCCCTCACCCAATTATGGATCAACATCCACTTATCAGAGAGAACATTTGGCCTTTGGTTTTTTGGGACTGGCTTACTTTGCTTAGCTTGATATTCTCCAATTCCATCCATTTACCAGCAAATGCCATAATTTTATTCTCTGTTAATGCTGAGTAATATTGAGATGACAGTGGGTTTTCAGAAACCTACCTGTGACTGAAACAGGAAAAGAAACAGCTTCCTGCTACTTAAGGGGATGCTGTGAAACTCCCAGGTGTAGAGCTGTGTGTGACCAGCAGCCTGTTCTCCTTGGGGACACTGTGTGTGTGTGTGTGTGTGTGTGTGTGTGTGTGTGTCGGGGATGGGGGATGTGATGCGGAGACTGCCCCATAAAGGAAGCATCAGGCTCCATTTGGGGGGTGGAGAGAAGATCTTCATAAACTAAATGCCAAAACTTGATATTTTCACCATCTACAATGATTATGAAACTGCAAAAATTAGGTGAAATCATAAAATTACAAAATCAATACAATTTATTTGAAGAAAGCTTAGGAAATACAGAGTACTTATAGCCAAACCAACCAAGTGCTAATACCCGTAACCAACCTTTGTTAAAAGTTTGGTATGTATTTTTTTCTAGATCAAAGAAAGAAGAAGAAAAAAAAACAGTCAGAGTTATATTTTTTAAAAAATATGGTTGTGATTAGATCTTATTTAACATCACTTCATAATTACTTTACATAGAATGAAAACATTTTAAACATGTGATTGAATTGCTCATAATATTCTGTCAAACAGATTATTAATTAGTATCCTTTTAAAACATTTTGAGTAATTCCTTTCTTGTCAGTATAAATATTGATATAAAGATCACCTTTTAAATAACTTCTTTATTAAGATGTTATTCAGGTATCATAAAATTCACCTTTTAAAGTTCCAGTGCTATAGTTTTTAGCATATTCTCAGTAGTGCAAGCATCACCATTATCTAATTACAGAATATTTTTATTATCCTAAAAATAAACCCTAGACTCATTCCTAAGACCCTCCCTTCAGCTCCTGGAAACTACAAATGTCCTTTCTCTTTCTGTAGATTTGCCTATTCTGAACATTTCAAGTAAATGAAATCATATGACATGTGACATTAATTTTGGCCTGTTTTACTCAACTTACTTTCAAGGTTCATCCACATTGTTACATGTGTCAGTACAATCATTCCTCCATGTGGTTCTGGGATCCCTTGAAGATACCAAAATCCATGGGTGCTCATGTCCCTTGTATAAAATGGCATAGTAGTTGTATATAACCTAGGCCCAACCTCCCCGTACTTTAAATTGTCTCTAGGCTACTTGTAATACTTAGTTCAATGTAAATGCTATGTAAATAGTTGTGCTGAATTGTTTAGGGAACAGTGTGATAAGGAAAAAAGTCTGTCTATCTTCATTCAGTACAGATGCAACTTTTGAATATATTCAACATTAAATCATCTCTAATATATATATATATATATATATATATATATATATATATATATATATATATATATATATATATGAAGGGAGATATTTATAGGGAATATATATGTTTCCATCTGCATCTGCAATTGGTTGAATCCACAGATGGAGAACTGGCAGATATGTCCCTCAGATGATGGACATGTGTGCCTCCAACTTTTGGTTATTGTGGACAATGTTGCTATGAACAACCATGTACAAGTTCTGCAAAGATGTACATTTTTACCTTTCTTGAGCATAAACCGGGAAGTGGAATTTCTGGGTCAGATGGTAACTTTATGCGTAACTTTCTGAGTAACTGCCAAGTCCTTTTCCAAAGTGCTGGAAATTTACATTTCCACCAGGAACATATGAGATTACCAATATCTTCACATCCTTGCCACACTTGTTATTTCCTTTATTCAAGTACAGCTATAATAGTGGGTGTGGTATCTCATTGTGGTTTTGATTTTCATTTTCCTGGTGAATAGTGATGGTTAACATCTTTTCATGAGTTTATTTGTCATTTGTATATTTATCTTCTTTGGAGAATTGGGTCATTTTTCCTTTTATTGTTAAGTTTTAAGACCTCTTGTCATATTCTGGGTAAAATCCAGCCATATGCAACTCCCTGCCCCCATCTGTTGCCCATCTTCTTAATTTCTTGACAGTCCTTTGATATACAACAATTTATTTTTTTCTTTGGTTGCCTGTACATTTAGCATCATATCTAAAAACCCATTACTTGGACCATAGTCACAAAGATCTACTCCTTTTTTTCTTCTAAAAGTTTACAGCTTTAGTTCTTATATTTAGGTTGCAGCATCTGTGTCTCATGGGAACACCAATGACTGCTTTCTAGAATAGAACTTGCTAGTTTACGTGGTATGAAAATTTGGTGTCTCTGGATATATATTGCCAAATTGCTTTCCAAAGTGGTAGTACCATTTTTCATGCCTGTTGGCAAGTATGAGAGAGTCCATTTCATTGCATATAATAAGTTTTTTTAAAGGTTATTAATCTTGGTAGACTAGATATGATCAAATTCTTGTTGTGTGTTTCTCCCAATGATATCATTCACCTTCTTCCAACCCCAAATTTTAAAGGCACTGAGATAGTTAGCAAACAGTAGAGTTTTGTGTTGCTATAGTAGATATAATGGACTCAAACTGAGACAACTATAGAACAATTCATCTCATTGTTGGAAACGAACATCTATGGAGCATCTCCTTGGTGCAAAGTGTTGTGGAGGAGAAGGGAGATAAAGGAGGGGAAGGAGATACAAAGTGTTAGAGTCTGTGAACAAGTCAGGATGGTGCCTGGCATTTTTCCAGAGAAATGTTAGAGTCTGTAAACAAGTCTGGGTGGCACCTAGCAAAATGCCAGAGGGAGTGGTTTGTGAAGTAACACCAGTGAGCCATTAAGTGTGGAGATTCCTTATTGGTTGACTGATGTATCGAGTTTATGTTAATTAGATAAGCTGTGTGGAATGTATAAATACCACTCCTGTCCTACAATAAAGGGCTTCCGCTCCTGCTGTATCAATCTACACAAGTTGGGCTTCCACTCCTGCTGTATCAATCTACACAAGTTGTTCGTCACCCTCCGGCTATTTTGCTGCAGCTGGACTGCGGCAACAAAGATGAATGAGACAACCCATCTTGCCCAGGGTTCTCTATCTGTCTATTGATCTATTATCTACCTATCCATCCATTCACCCATCTATCCTTTCTCTATATCTCTATCTATATAGATATATCTCTCTACATATATATCTATATAGAGATATATAAAGAGAATATTATACAGAGAATACACACACACACACACACACACACACACACACATGAGTGTGTGTGGGTAGAGAGAAAGAGAAGGAGAGGGAACAAGAGAGTGAGAGCAAGAGAGAGAAATTAATTATAAGGAATTGGCTCATGAGATTATAGAAGCTGAGAGGTTCCATAAAGCCGGCAAACTGGAGGCTGGTGGTATAATTCCAGTTTGATTCTGAGGGCCAGAACACCAGTAGAGCCTATGGTTTATGTTCCAGTCCAAAGCTGGCAGAGTTGAGACCAAAAAAATGCCAGTGTTTCAGTTGGAAGCAGGAAAGACGGATGCCCCAGCTCAAGGCAGTTAGGCAGGAGGAATCTCCCTCAAGAAGGAGCCCTTTTGTTCTAGGCAGGCCTTCAGTGGATTGGACTAAGACCATTCCCAGTAGGAAAGGTAATCTGCTTGACATAGGGTGTGATTCAAATTCTAACTTCATCCCCAAACACCATTCTGGACATATCCAGAATCACCAGATACTGGTGCACCCTGAGGCCCAGCAAAGTTGACATAAAATTAACCATGACACAAAAGGCTGGCAAAAGTTTCACTGCTGTGGTGACATTTGTGCTAAGAGTGTGAATATTGGGGGAAAGCATTCTAGGTAGAAGGAAGAACAAATTCTGAAGTGAGAACAAGCCAGGGTTTTTTAGGAACAGTCAAAAGACCAGCGTGTTTGGGAGGAGATAAGTGAGGAGAGGATTAGTAGGCGAGGAGACAGGCAAATCCAGATTGTATGCAGGTCATGACCAGAAGGTACATAGGAAGGCATTGGGGTCGTATCAGAAATGCTAGTCTCCTGCCCTACCACACATACTGTGTACCCTTTTCGTGTACACAGCATGTGTGGTAGGGCAGGAGACTAGTTGTGAGGTCAGGTTGGTCAGGATGGTGGTGGCCTGAATTAGAGTGGTCATTGTAAAGGTGGTGGTCAAAGCTTGGATTTATGTTGAAAACAGAGCCTGTAGAACTTTTAGTGGGTTGAGATAAGATGCGAGACTAAAAGATGAATCAAATATCATGCCTAGATTTTTAATCTAGCACAGAATGTGTGTTGGTGTCCTTTATCAAAATGGGGAATTGTTTGCTGGGGTTTGGGGCTGAGCTGTGATGCTTTGGAGAAAATCAGAAGTTCTCCTTGACCTCTGGAAATTTGAGCTTGTTACCTCTGGCCATAGCTCAGGCCTTCTGTTTTAGCCTCTCTGGGCTGTTGTAACAAAATACTTTAGATCAGGTAGCTTATAGATAACAGAAATATCTTACCATCTGGAGGCAGGGAAGGCCAAGATCAAGGCACTGAGGATCCAGGGTTTGGTGGGAACCTACTTCCTCATGCAAAAGCTTCTTCTCACAGGGCAGGAAGGGTGAGGAAGCTGTCTTGAGCCTCTTTTATAAGGAAATTCATTTTATAATTCTTTTATATGTTTTATAAATTTATTTTATAAATTAATTCTGCCCATTTCCCAGGTCCTATCTTCTAATACTTCCACTTTGGGCATTTCAATATATGAATTTGGGAGCACATAAACTTTCAACTCATTATATATATATATATATTTTTTTTAATTGGGGGAACATAAACATCACATAAACATTCAATCTATTGTTAAGGTCTGTAAACAAGTCTGGATGGCGCCTGGCAAAATGCCAGAGGGAGTGGTTTGTGAAGTAATGCCAGCGAGCCATTAAGTGTGGAGATTCCTTATTGGTTGACTGCTGTATCAAGTTTATGTTAATTAGATAAGCTGTGTGGAATGTATAAATACCACTCCTTTCCTACAATAAACAGCTCCCTCTCCTGCTGTATCAAGGTACATAAGTTGTTTGTCACCCCCCCACCCCCGTTACAAGTTGTTTGTCACCCCCCATCCCCCACCCCCCACCATCCCCGGTTATTTTGCTGCAGCCGGACTGTGGCAATCTATTGCATATCTTAACCAGAAAGGGTTTTCCCTACAATGCCACACTACTTATCCACCCGAAATAAACATATTGAACACCTGGTATGTGCAAAACTCTATTCTAAATGCTGGGAAAACTGCATGTACAAGCCAGACCCAGCAGGGTGTTTTCCCCAGCACAGCTAACCTTCAGAACCAGCAAATCTTGATTGAGATCTGTCATGTGCTGGGCACTGGGCAGAATACAAAATGGACCAGAGCTTCAAATGTTTACAACTTAATTGGATAGTTTATGCAGAGAGACAACTGATAGCCATAAATTAGCTCCAAAGACATTTATTGAATACCTGCTAAATTTCAGGTGCTTTGCTAAATAGGCCACAGCTGGGTGTAGAAAGATGTGTTATCGTGCGTTCTTTTTCACCAAAAAGTTTGCCTTCACGTGGAGAAAGACTTACAAGCAGATGATTTCAGTCAAATATGGTGGAGAGAGGACAATATAGAAATGCATATATGGTGCTTGGCTGATGCTGCTGTCCTGTGGTAAGGGTGCAGTTGTAGTAGCTAACACCTCAGCTGTGTGTTGAAGGATGAAGCAGACAGGAAAGGGAAGAAGTTATCCCTGTCCAAGGGGACAGCAGAGAACAGAGCAGTTGTGGTGGGGGAAGGGAACAGAGCTGAGGGCTTTATCCTGTAGGGGACAGGGAGCCCTGCAGGGTGCTCAGTAGGGGAGTGACACAGGGGCTTGCATTTTACAGCTTCATCTGTGTAGGCTCCTGGTTATTGGAATGGTGTGTGTATGTGTGGTGGGAGGGGGCGGGATTGGAGGTGGTGATAATAGCAGGAGAATGTGTCCAGGCTGACAAGGGAGAGAGAAATGATGGGAAATGAGGGCTCAGACAGCCTGGGGCTCTGAGATCCTGAGAACCAGATCATAGTGGTGGGGGGGGTGTCACTAGAGAGGGGGGTGGAGAAAGGTTGAAAGGGGAACTTGGGGGAACTTAGGCCAAAAGTAGAAGAAGGGGCTGGCAGAGAGGGGTCAATGAGGGCTATGGTCCATGATGACAAGGGAGCCTTCCTGCACTGGTCTGCCTTTGGAGATGTCATTGAATCCTTGTAGCAGTGCCCTGGGTTAGGCACATGTTCCACTTTAAAGGCAAGGAAATAAAGGATCAGAGAGGGGCTGAGTGATGTGGCTGAGATCGCGTGGAGCTGTGGGTTTTCATGCCCTGTGTTTGTTTTACCCCCTTTTGTCCTATGTTTCTCCTGGAGTTATGGTTAGAACTGAGGCAGTGCCACCCCCAGGGAGACCCTTGGCTTTATGCTAAGGACCCCAAGAAACAAGAATGCACGAGAGTTTCTGCCTCTTCCAGCCCAGCAGCCCCTCCGTGCACTCCCCCTGAGACTCATCCCCTGCCTTCCCTGAACCCCAGCACGTCTGACAGCCATCAAGCTCATCACCTCTGAGATCAGAAAGGCTTGGAAGTAGACATTAGTGATCGTGGGCTGAGAAAACATACAGAAGAGCAATTAACGACTAATTAGAGGCAGTGGTGAGCCTGCCTCTAATGGTTTGCAGCTGTAGAAGGCCCTGCCTCCCTTCTTGGGCTCTGCCTGGCTGCTGGGGCTGCCTGTCTGTATTTCCCATCCCGACCAATTAGATTCCCATGTGTGCTGCCGGCGTGAAAAAATAGAAAGTGAATAATCCTTCATTCTCCTCTGCATGGAAAGCAGCTTTGATCCTCCTGGCTCCGTGGTTCTGTTCCTTCAGAGAGTGCATCCCTTCTCAGTTTCTTTCTTTCTTTTTTTTTTGGTTAACCCAGTTTCCTTGTCTCAAGATGACAATACCTTCCACCCAGAGACCTGCGAAATGACAATTCATCTTCAGACCCTTCTGATCAAAGCTGGGTTGGATTTTTTTCTCCACGGCTCTTTTTTAGGTTTTTGCTACATAGTCCTCTTTCCTAACATTGGTTTTCTGCCAGTGTTTCCAGGCTGAAATCAAAAGGAATCATCTATTAATATCAGGCTTCAATAACAAGGCCACCATTGTTTGCTTTGTTTCAGATACCTGTGGTCTTCTGGGGAGAGAGAGAAAGTACGTGTGTGTGTGTGTGTGTGTGTGTGTGTGTGTGTGTGTGTGTGTGTGGATAAGCAGTTTCAAAAATGAGCAGGAATTGAAAGAGTTAATAATCCTGGTTTATTTCAAATGTGTGATAAATCTCAATGACTCTAGGTAGAGATTCAAATACTGAGCACCCAATTTATTTTGAAGGACTAAGATCTTGGAGGCATTTTTGGTAGGAAGACATTTTAATGCTATCAGTAGGGGATAGTGGAGCTGGTGGTGGTGAATACTCTAGGAGTGTAGGCAGTGAGGATGTGCTGGGAGCCATTAGCCAAGTAGGTATGACAATTTCCTTGCCAGCGTACCCCCATGCTGCTTAGTGGAAGGACTCCTAGAAGGTGACCTTGCTCAAGGACCAGGGCGGATCCGTGTTTAGGGCGTTCCCGGTTTAGGAAGGTTATTTCTGCTGGGAATAGTGGGTATCCTGCTGCCTGAGTTCCTCTTGAGTTCTCACAGGATTCAGACAGTATTTTTGGGAGACAGAAGCCCAGTGGAGGTGTGGATTTGGGCAGAGAATGTGGATTTCCCCAGAATGTGTTTGTAGATGGCCGGTATGAGATCGGGAATAAAGAATTGCTATTTTAATCTACAAAGCTGTGAGTGGCTCGTGATTTGTGCCCAGCCAGACTGTGGCAAGGATGGAGGTGAGAGATGATAGGCTGTTGGAGGTGAGTATAGGAGGAAGTGAAGTTGGGGTGGTGGGGATGGAGTTGGTGAGTACAGAGACATTGAAGGTAAAGCAGGTTGGGGACGGCAGGGGTATAGAAATGGGGTGGTGATACAGAAAACATGGAGGTATTGGTGGAGGTGCTAGAAGTAGAAGAGGAGTAGTAGACAGGGTGATAGAGGTGGAGGAGGGAATGGAGGGGTGCTGGAGGAGGTGGTTGTGGAGATATGGAGGAGGAGGCGGTAAAGGAAGTGAAGAAGGTAGTGTGGGAGGAGAAAGGGGAAGTGGAGGAAGGGTGGGGAAGTGCTGAGAGTAGCAGGTTGGATGAGAGGAATGAAGGCAAGAGAATCATCCGGAATGTTCAACTTGAAGGTGCTTGGAGCTCTTGATTGAACTGCATGGTTCAGTAAAAAAAAAAAATGCACTTGGAATCATGGGCCCTGGGTGCTCACCCTGCTTCTGTTATGTTAAGGTCTGTAAACAAGTCAGGATGGCATCTGGTATTTTGCCAGAGAAATGTTAGAGTCTGTAAACAAGTCTGCATGGTGCCTGGCAAAATGCCAGAGGGAGTGGTTTGTGAAGTAACAAAAGTGAGCCATTAAGTGTGGAGAGTCCTTATTGGTTGACTGCTGTATCTATTTTATGCTAATTAGATAAGCTGTGTAATATGTATAAATACCACTCCTGTCCTACAATAAACGGCTTCCACTCCTGCTGTATCAACGTACACAAGTTATTCGTCACCCCCCGGCACTGCTAAGCTGGTGGCCTTTGCCTCATCATTCCCTGCTATTCATTGTATGAAATGAGGTTGTTGAATGAGAAGATCTCTAGCAGCTTTGTCCTTTTTTTTGAGAATTTAATACAATCACTAGAGTTTTGCTTGTAGTTATTCTGGACATTTTGAGGATGGAGTTCTACTTCCCGTTTCTTTGGTGGTCCTTCCTGAAAGTAGAGCGGAGTGGTCCTTATTTGCTCTTTGGCAGTGCTGGGTAACTGGGCTGGCCGTGTTGCCTAGTGCTCATCACCCTCAAGTCATGTCTGGAACCAAAGTCAGACTGATTCTCTATACACTGGCCTCAAAGGAAAGGCCACCAGTTTGGTGAGAGGATTCCAAATTGGCCTATTTTCACCTGTGAATGCACACTGCCAGAGACAAGAAATGCAAGCGAGAGCCCTAGCATAAAGCCAGACTATCCTGAGTCCAGCTAGTGACATTGGTCTAGATGAGCTGGCGGCACAGGATCAAGGAGGGTGATTCTGGAGTGCATACTCTGCTGCTGGTATGAGCCTGCCACAGCCTCTCTCATTCTTGGAACTGCACACCCCAAGGCAGCAGGAAGGACTTTTAAAAGAATCAGAGTCAACCTATCCCTTTGGACAAGAAGTCAGTCCCAAGAAGCCAGGAGGACAGTTGTCGATGTTGAACTTTTTCAAGACAAAATCCCTTTTGTCAGGATTTAGTGGTGTGGCAGGAGCACTGGACTTTTAGAGATTGGTATTTAGGTTGGTTATAGGGGCTGGAGAGAGCACTTGGTCTAGCAAGTGCTAGATTTAATCCCCATCACTGAAAGAGAGAGAGAGAGAGAGAGAGAGAGAGAGAGAGAGAGAGAGAGAGAGAGAGAGAAAGGAAGATTTTGAGTACATCACTTCCATTCTAGAGCTCAATCTCCTCATCTCCATTTTAATGGAGGCAGTACTAAAGCCAGCTCTGTGTTGCCCTCTCTGTTAAGAGCACTGGGAGCTGCTAGATATCCAATTCATCTTAAAGGGTCTTTTACTGGGACTCTCCTTGAAACTTCTGCCTGGTGAGACTGATGGGGCAGGTGAGAGCCAAGGTGAGCTGACGTAGAGTGCTCCTGGTGCCATATCTAGTGGTCCAGGGTCATTGCTGACTTCAGCATGAATTTCCAGTTTGGAGAGCACCACTAATGAACCAGAATTGCAATCTCTCTGAGATTCACTGGCTGTAACCACATCTGAGTGCCTCCAAAGATGTAATTAACCAATAGAAGAGCCAGGCCTTGTGAGGAGGACATCCAACATTTCCTGAGTGCTGACAATCCATCAGACTGGGTGCTGCTCATGATGAATAGTGACTGGTTCTTCTAAGGTGGGTATTATTATCCCTATTTGACAGATGAGGAAATTGAGGGTCAGAGAGATTTCATAAATGCCCAAAGTCACTGAACTGATCCCTGGAAGAATCAGGATGGAAGTTTAGGTCTATCTGTCTGCTTGTCTGTAAATGTCTTCACTATGGCCTGTAGACCTATTTCCAAGACAGGTTGAAGTCTTTGTATGATTGATTTTTAAATGAGGACAAAGTGGTCTGTGTGACTTGGGGCCTTGGAGTTTATACTCATTTTTCAAACCCATTTCTCTAGCCTATAGGTAAGATCTAAAATCTTGAACACTTGGCTGCCAATAATTCTTATCTCCCAACCCCAAACTAGGGACTTGGCGGGGGGGGGGGTGAATTTCTGGACAAACTCAGAGGGGAAGGGGCTTTAATGTTCTTGGTTTTGTTTTCTTGAGGGCAGGGTCAGTATTGCTCAAAAACTTTGCTAGAGGTGCCAAAGTGATGGTGTCTGGGGATGGCTGCTGGTGCAGACAGACACTTGGGAGACAGCATCGTTGGGATGCCAGTAAAAGGGGCAACACATCCCTTCCATCCTCAGGAGCTCTGTTTAAAAAAGAGATGGAAGCAAAAGTCACTTTTTTTTGTCCCTCTTTATCCAAACTTTTCTGAATCCTTGTCATCATTCAGGCCATACTTTATTTACTTACTTATTTGTTTATTTTGGCGCTAAGGGTGGAACCCAGGGCCTTGTGTATATGAGGCAAGTGCTCTACCACTAAGCTACATCCCCATCCCTCAGGTCTTAGTTTAAATGTCACCTCCTTGGGCATACCTTCTCAGACTCCTAGCTGTGAAGGCCATCATCCTGTCACTCTGTCATACAGCAATATTCTTGCCCTTTACAGGCATGATGGCCTCAAATTGTAATCGGGTCTTTGGTCATTGACCATGTGACATCTGTCTCCACACTTGTTCATTAGACCCATAGACTGCTCACCACATGCACACGTCTGTTTCTTCCCCACGAGTACATGGCTGAACAGACATGTGAAGGTGCTTAGAGTAAAACAGTTTTTGTGTTTGAAGGGTTGGTGTGTGAGCTCTGTGGGAAGTGTCAGGAGACAAAGGGAAGAGAAGTCCATGTATGTGCAGTTGTAAAAACAGGGCCTTTCCTACAGCACCTGACGGAGCTGAGCATCAGGGATGCCCAGAAGGGCCCAGGGTTCCCTTATGTCCTCAGTGATCCAGATATTTGCAGCCTTCTGCTCCACTGTCCTCTGGATCATGCAAAGTGGTGCTACCATCCCAGGGGTCCATGCTGACCAATGATATGCAGTAGGAAGCGGGAGCATGATCTTTAATAAGAGAAAGGCTGCACAGCAGATTTTTTCTAAAGATGGGCCCCATGGCCAAGACTGGGTTCTACTTCCTGCTCTAATGTCAAGGAAGATTGGCAAGAGGGTGTCAGGCATTTTCCTTCTCTGAAGTGGGAAGTGGGCTTCACCAGCAAGCAAGGAGGTGGGGATAAAGAGAAGACAACCTTGCACATGGACAATAACTGTGTCCACTGCACTTCCGAGAGGAGACCCTCATGGTCCCAGGTAGGAGGATGGACTGATAAATAGTAAGATTAAAATAGATCACATTGTTTTGATAATTAAGGAAAAAGTTCACAGGTCAGTCAGCTTTCCATTACTTTAAAATACCTGAGACAATCAATTTATAAAAAGAAAAGGTTTATTTTGGTTAGCAATTTCAAATGTTCCAGTTCATAATCAACTGGCCCTGTTGCTTTGGACTGTGGTGGGGTAGCACATCACAGCAGAAGCACATAATAGAATAAAATCACTTTCATGTAGCCAGGACATGAAAGAGAGGATGAGGAAGGGCCAGGGTCCCACTGTCTCCTTCAAGGTCATGTCCCCAGTAATATTAATATTTACCAATGGGATCCACCTTTAAAAGTTTTCACCACCTTCTAATAGCACCATGGATTAGAAACTAAGACTTTAAAACAAGGTCCTTGGAGGAAGGCCTTTGGAACACTCTTACCAAACTGGTGGCCTTTCCGTTGAGGCCAGATTCTAGATCCAAACTATTGCAATCTATATTGCAATTGTTCTCCGATGCATTGATGTAAGTATGGAATCCTTTCACAGTTCAGGAATACTAGGTAATTTATTAGCCATCTGCTGTGAAATTAGCCACACCTCCCTACAGCTGAGAGATTAGTCCAAGGTCTTTTCCTTGGAATACCATGTGTCAGAGGTTCCTATGCTAAAATCAATAGAGAGTGTCACTTGAAAAGTGATAATGAGACTTGAAAATAACTAAGAGGCCTCTTTTTCCCCATCTCCACTTCCTGCTGTGACCCTGAGTCTTCCTGTTAGTATGCAGAGATTCCTACCTTATTTTATATTCTTTTAGTTGCCTGATTACTTGGCATCTCCACTGGACTGTTTTGTAGACCTCTTAAACTTCATGTCTCCCAAAGCAAGTCTTGGTACCCCTCCCCCATAGTTGTTCTTTCCCAATCTTCTCCATATTAAACACACCACCATTCACCTACACTCACGCCACAATCAAGGAGTACTTCTTGAACCATCTCTTCTCCTCACAGCCCACATCCAATCTGCCAACAATTCTCTGTAATTCTATCTTTAAAGTATATCCCAGGTTCAGTCACTTCTCACAGCTGCACTGCCCTTGGTCTCCTTTTTGAACATTTCTTCTCTTGGCTGGGCCACTGCAATTCATTAGTCTCCCTGTTGCTGTTCCTCTTGCTTAGAGGCCACCCTCTATTTGGCAGCCATAGTGGTCTTTAAGAAATGAGGATATATTCCCTCCTCTACTTAAGACTCCTCAATGGCCTCTTGGTACCTACAGAATGAAATTCAGTCTTCCTTCATGGTCTTCAAGACCCTCCATGATCTGCCCCACAACACAGACTCCTGACAAGCTTCGTTGGTCATAGGTTAGCAGACAGGCCAGGTCCTTAGGACCTTCATGACAGTAACTTACTCTGCTTGGACTTCTATCTCTGTGTGCTCTGCAGACTGGCCTTTTCTTCTTTGGTCTCAGTTTAAATGTGGCCTTCTCAAAGAAGTCTTCTTTAACTTCTGATCAAAAATAGCCCACACCTCCAGTCTCTTAACATCCTTACCATGTTTTATTTTCTTCATGGCTCTTTGAATTATTTTATTTATTGGCTTTACTTTATTATCTGTCTTCTGCAGCAGAAAACATATGGATCACTGCTGTAGAACCCTCTAGAACAGTGTCCATAGTTATGAGTGAGTACTCAGCGAACCTCTGTTGAACAAGAACAAATCTTAAGACCTTAGAATCTTATATTAAAATACAAAACTCTTTGGAAGAAGAAAGAAAGCAATAATGTCCTCTTGGGCCTTGAAAGGACTGAGGTTCTGTGAGACAGAGGGCATTGTAATACTCATAGAAGAATCCTAAGACAATACTGCAGTGAGCTTAAGGACAGAGGAGGACAATGGTGGTTTATAAGCAGATGGCTCAGGATTTGATCTTGATCCATTAGGATAAATTTGGAGACTGAAGATGCCTAGGTCAAGGGAAAGAAAATCACTCAAAGATTGTGTGGAGGGGCTGGGGTTGTGGCTCAGCAGTAGAGCGCTCGACTAGCACGTGCGAGGTCCTGAGTTCAATCCTCAGCACCACATAAAAATAGATAAATAAAATAAAGATATTGTGTCCAACCACAACTAAGAAGAAGAAGAAGAAGAAGAAGAAGAAGAAGAAGAAGAAGAAGAAGAAGAAGAAGAAGAAGAAGAAGATTGTGTGAAGTTCTTAGCTTCTCAAGGTGTTGGGCTGTGTGACCCCTGAGGTTTTGACTAATGATGATTGTTCCAAGTTCACTCAGTTGTTCACTCAAGCATTCAGTAGGTATCCCTTGAACATCTACTGAGTACCCAAATCTGTGCTGCTTCCTAGGTTAGGACAAGGCATTGTCCCTCTCCTCATGAAACTCTTAACATAGAAGACAGAGGTCAAAGAGCTACATAAGGGGGTGGGGATATAGCTCAATTGGTAGAGGACTTGCCTCACAAGCAGAAGGCCCTGGGTTCAACCCCCAGCACAAGAAGGTTTTATTCTTAGTGGCTGAGAAAATAGGTTCATTCTTAGAAGCAAGAAGGTTTCATTCTTAGTGGCTGAGAAAATAGGGCTTCTTATTTTTTAGTTAAAAAAAAAAAAGCAGCATTCCTCTCTTACATCTTTTTTAAGGGCATCCAAAATCAGCGTTTTCAGTTGGCTCAGACTCTCATTTATTCTTGCTCTTCTTCTTTTCTCCATGATAGGTTTGGATGACTGTAAAGGGAGTTAAAAAAAAAAAAAGCCTGAGTTCTCTTGAGATTTGCCATGTCACCCCGGGGTTTTAAAAGAAAAATCCCCCGTCCTCATACACACCAAATAATTTCGTGGGCCTGCAGATATACAGGTATTGCCCTTACCTTTCTGTGCTCAGATGCTGTCTTTGGTTTATCTGGTGTCGTGTTGACACTGGCTGGGGTAGCAGCCACCGGGGATGAGGAATTTTTCTCCATTATATGGACTGGCATTTTTTTTTCTATTCCTTTTTTTTAAACCCTAGAGAATTTTATTTTTGGAATACTTCATGCAAAAAAAAAATTCTTTTTTTTTTTTTTTTTTTTGCTTATGACATTCACAAAACTACTGAGTGAGTGCTGAGAATTTATTATTTTATGGCTACTTGGTGATCGGTAGCTGCTATTCCAGGACCAAGGAGAGAGGTAGACGGGGGATTCCGCTGTTATCAGCACCAGCTCCGGATCCTGTGTGATCCCCAGGCCCTGGCGGCCTCTATATATATCTGGGACTGCAAGCGAATGGCTAGTGTGAAAGTTCCCAAACTTTCTTTCCCACAGTAACTTTCAGCTAATGAGAGGAGGAGACAAGGCACCGCTTGTGGACCGCGCCCACCCATTGGCCCAGGCACAAGGTCTGGCGGCCAATGGCGCGCGCCTGAGCCCGGGGCACCGGAGGCTACAATGTCAATCAAAAGGATTCTAACCCTTTACTACTCTCCCCTCTGGGCTTGCCTTTAGAGAAGTTTTTCCGCTTTCGTTTTGATCTGGGCTATTTCTTTCCAGGCCAAGGTCTTTACTCTTTATTATCTTAGCTATATGTAATACAGCTACTTTTTAATGATTTAATGTGAGTTTTTTTTTTTTTTTTTTTAATAAAAAGGCATACAAGGCCAAGGGGGGGAAAAAACAAATTTGCGGTGGTTAAAAAAGAGCGGGGGGAAGGTATGTTACCAAAATATCTGAAGTGATTTCTCGCTCAGATGATGTATATTCAGGGGGATAAAAATAGATAATGTAGAAAATAAAAGATCTTTATTTTATTTTATTTTATTTATTTTTTTTTTTGCAGAAGTAGTACTTTCCACCTTACATTGGCAGGGTTTTCAGAGCAAAGTGGCATTTAAAATGCGTCCCTCTCCTCCGCAGTCCCTTATTTCTCTTCGGGAGTTGGGGCTTTGGACTCCATGAGTCCTCAGGAAACAATCAGAATAATTTCCAACCGAGTAGCAAGGAAATGGAATTTCAAATAAAAAATGAACAAGGGGGTTTTGATGGCAATGCCCTCAAGGACGCGCGTGCTCCATCATCACCCATTCCCTTCCACCCGCAGGCACTTAGTTCTTTCATGCAATGAGGTGGCAGACAGGGAAGCAGCCTCTCCTCTCCTCAACCCGCGGGCGGCCAACTCGGCCCTGGCGCCCAGCACAAGCCGGCCCTTTAAGAGCTACACCAGAGGAGCTGCAGTTTGACATCAGCTGGCCGGCGAGGGCACGCCTGGAGCCTCAGCTCCTGCCAGAATGTTTTATTGCCGCCGTGGCTGCCGCTGGCCCGCAGGATGTGTGTGTGCTGGCGCCCCGGGGGCAGGGAGGCCGGGACGGCCCGGGCGACTGAGAGCGGGGCTGGTTCCTAGTCCCCTGGAGAAGCCAAGAAGGTAAATAGCAGCTGCTGTGCTGGAGCCTGGCAAAACCCCGCCCCCTGCTCCTGGCCCGGGCTCTTTGGCGCCCGCTTCGTGTGGGGTGTGTGTGTGTGTCCCCGTCCAGGGCCCCCTCCTCCGGCCCCGCCGGGCCATGAATCCAAGGGGGCGGAGGGCTTGGAGTCAGCGCTTATCCTCTCCCCGTCCCCGGCCAAAGTCAGCCTTTCCGGGCGGGGAGCGCACGCCCCTGGGTGGAGAGTGGTGAATTAGTTCACCCCCCCCACCACACCATATTTTCGGGCTTGGGGTTTTAACTCTGCCCAGAAGCTTCTTTGCTATTGCCCGGGGGAGGGGTGGGGGCCTCGTTGTTTGCTCCTTGCCCCTGCCCGCCCCGCCGGCCCGCCCTGCTTCTCCCGGCAGGGCCCCGGCGCCCGCCGCGGTCACAAGATGCCTGACCACACTTAGGAAGCGGCCGGGTCAGCCTCCTGCCTCCGCTCAGCGGCTGTGGTTAAAGCAGCTTCGCGCGGCCCTCCCCTTCCCCTGGTCCAGGGCTGCCGGGCAGCTGCTCCCCCTCACTGCGCCCGGGAGGCCACCGGTGAGTGGCCGGGAAGAGGCGGGTGGCGCGGGCGGCTGCGTGCTGCCCGGCGCCGGGAGGAGCCGCCGCTGCAGCCGCCGTGTGCCACGTGGCCGGCGCTGGGCCGGGAGAGCCAGGGCTCTGGCGGCGTCCTCCCTGGGGGATTTGCCGCGCTGTCCCGGCCTACCAGCCGCCACCGCCACCTCCCACCCGGCCGGGTCGCTGGCCCCCTTGCTCCCACCCCAGTGCCCCCATCTGCCCCTAGTCATCCTGATAGTTGCTGGGGGGGCTGGTTATCCACCGACAACCCGGGATCCCAGCATCTTGTTTGATGTAGCCCCCCACCCCACTCCCCAAGCACAACTCGGAGGCCTGGCACACGCTTCTCAGACACTTCATTCCTTCCTTCCTCTGGGCTCCCTACTGAGATAATGTTGTAAATGATTTCACCAGATCTGGGCCCAGATGAGATTCTGCAGCTCCTGACTCCACGTGACCTTGGGTAAGTCCCTCTTTTGCTTTTATGATGGAAGGCCCGCCCAGTGCCAGACACTGTTCAACCCTGGGATTACCACTATGAGAGAGACAGTGGCAGCCTGCAGACCCTGATTTTCTGACTGATCACCAGGCATTCCTTATTTTCCCTTTCTTGTAGGGTTTAGACGATGGTCTGAGAGGTCAGGAGGACCTAACCCAAACAGGAAACCACACTTCTGGACAATAGAGTATTGCCAGGCTCACTGGGGGATGCAGGAAGAAATATGACAGTTACTGCTCGCAGGAAGCCTGCAGAGTAAAATACACACTCATGAATACAGCTGACATATGGATCTCCTAAAGGATTCCTCTGGGAGGTCCTAGGTTCAAGAGTAACAGGTGTTTAGATAGAGGTAAAATGCTATGGAGGTCTTGGAGAATTAAATTACTTTCAACTTGGGATACTATGGAAAACTTCCTGGAGGAGCTTGCTTGTGCATTGTACCTTGAAAAATAGGTAGGATTGGGGTATTGGAAATGTGCCAGGTCATGGGGCTGGCAAGGCTGGAAATACCCACGGCATTAAAGGGCTAGATCCTGGGAACTTGGATCTTTATTCTGGATAAATATTTGGATACAAGAATAAGAAGAGGGAGAGACACTTAAATTATAGCAGTTAAGAATTTGAAATTCTTTAAAATTACCATGAGCCCTTATGCCAGATAGCTGACATATTTTAGTTTCGTTTTAGAATTTGTAAAGTGGAGATATGTATACTATGTTAAAATGTTATTTCTCTGAATGTAAATAAAGTACTTGTTCAGAGTCAAGCACATATTAAGTATTCAATAAATAGTATGCATGGTATGATGAAGGCAATAATGATTGCGATGATGCTGATGATACTGATGTTCATGATGATCATGGTGAAAAGGAGGAAACACAGGAATTTTAACATTTTCCTAATCTTTGTGGTCTTTGAAGATAGGTTTCCCACTTCAAGTCTGTGGAGATAAGCAGTGTGTTATGACAGCTTTGGCTTAAAATAATACAATAAGTTCATGTGTATTAGGAAAGGAGAGAATCTTAGTTTCAACAAATACGATGACTCAAGAAGCTAGAGATTCAGTAAAAACTCCAGGCAAATTATTTATTGTGTCTGCATTTTTTTATGAATCAAAAATAGTTGTTGTTGGTGATGTGTTTTGCTTATTGTTTGTAAATACAGTAAAGGTTTGTTTCCATGTTGATTAACCCTAGTAGATAAAATATAATAAACTCTGAATGCTTTCTGTTTTCAAATGGCCTTGTTTGTTTTAGCCTTGGGAACATAAGGAGAAAGTGTGTCTTACCCCAAAACAGCCAGTGGCAGAGTCATGTAGCCCTAGATCCTCTCTCTGTGTGCCTCAGGCATGCTCCACTCATTAGGCAGAAATTCTTGTCCAGTTTCTATGGGTCCACTGGGCAAAAGCTATCTGTAAAATTCTGGAGACCATTGGGCAATAGCTAAATATAACAATAGAACAAAAGGTAATGGACAAAGATATATTTGTCAGCTTAGTGTAAGTAATTAAAGCAATTTTTATGTGAATGTTGTTCAATAATCAATATCTATAATATTTAATTATGGGATATTGATAATATCTGTTCAGTTTAGTTTTCACATTATGATACAATATGTTTGATACCACTTATACATCTGTAGGTGGACTGAGAGAACACTGGATTGAGAGCCAGTTTAATTTCATTTATACATTAAATCATTCAGTAATTGCTCATACCTTGAGCAATCAAAGGGTATTTTACTTTTCCCATACCCATAGATTGAGGAGGTAAATGAAATGATCTCTAATTTCCTCGTGGCTGTGGAAGTGCAGAGATGTGTTTTTCAATAATTCTCGTAGCTATTAGTATTTCCACCTGCAAGTGAGAAAAGGTCAAGAGGAAATAAGTGACTTTTATAGATCACAGAGTGAGTAATTAATGTTGTTGGAATTTGAGTCTCAGTTTGTATCAGAATGAAAGATTATTCTGGCACTATTTCAGAAGACCAAGTCACAAAGACTGAGCAGAACATTAGGTAAAAAGTTAGTTTTGGATCTAATTAATCAATGATGAGTACTTGAAATAAGGTGATAGCAGGAAACATAGGAGGGTGAAGTATACATAACAATCATATTTTTTGAGAGAAAATGAGCAAACCTTGAATATCTCTTTGGTTTATGGATGTGAGTGAAGGATAAGGAGAAATATAAGATGATTCTAGATCTGGCTTTAAAAACCACATGAATGGCATTCTTGATGATAAGGAATGTGAGTTACATAGGATTGTAGGTGAAAACAATTAAATTAGGAAAGTGTTCTGTCCTAAATGTGTTTATAGAAAAACAGATAGGGAGAGAAAGAGGGGGGGGAGATGCATAGATTGATGATAGATATTAGAGATGACTTGACCATATTTAGACTATAGGGAAAATATCAGAAATATCCAAGCTCATGAGATAGAAATAATAATATGAATTAGGCAGTATAATTGAAGTAAAAAGGAAAAATAAAAGAAAAACCAAGTCTGACAAGGACCTTCTATGAGCACCAGTGCACAGATGATAGAAGAAAGAAGACAATCTAGTAAGGACACAGCTGCCACTAAAGTAATAAAATAATGAAGAAAGACAGTTTTATAGAAGCCAGGGAAGGCTGGAACTTTAAAAAGAAAAGGTAAAAAGATATTATCACCAAATTTAATGAAAAGTGGTATTCAGGTTTGAAAACTAGGAGGATATTGATGACTTCAGTGGCAGCAATTTTAGTAGGTCGGTAGAGATATAAGTCAGATTGAAGAAACTTGAAAAGTAATTGTGAGGTCAGAAAATCAGGGACACTTTTGAAAAATGTAATTGATCTAAGGGGTTATCACTACTGGAACAAATGGCCTTTCACAGACTTTAGAATTTATGTGCCAACAATAATCACACTGGCATCATTGCTACAATCTTTTACTAAAGCTATATTTCCTTTAAATTTGAATACTTTTGTTGGCCAGGAAATTATATCAGAGAAGACTGATTTACCTTCTTGGTCCAAATATTGACCCATATATCCTAACCAATTTGAGGTTTTAATGAAACATCCATCCATAGATGTGGTAAAATAAATATTTTAGTAGCATAATCATGCCAACTACAGAACAAGTTTTATCAAGTTTTGGACTGAAAATACTGCTTTATCAGTGTTACTAAACACTCTAGAATTGATTCTTCTTTAGAATAGAGAATGCCTCATTAGCCACTGACACATCATAATTGCCACATAGTCTATTTAAATCTAGTTCTTGTTAGGGATGTCTTATACTGTAATAACCCTGCCAGTCAACTTGCCACAGATTCTTTTGTGGAGGAAGTTCTCTTGAAAACTTCAAACTATTATTGAATATTATTGTTTAGACATTGTCCTTACTAGTAGGTTTTAATTTTTAATAAGAAAAGGTATTTTGGCTTAACAACCTTTTTTCCCCCATTTTCTCATATGCATTTTCCCATGAGAAACCAATTATTTCCTATAATTGCAATGTGATTTTTGATTGGAATATTAGCACAACATCTAGTAATAGATCTGTTACTAGTTAGTAACATAAACTTGGAAAATTCCTATAAAATCTTTGGATATTTATATTTCTTCTTGAGAGTAGAGGAGTTCCAAGAAAAGTCCAGCTGTACAGTGCTGTGGTTTTTCTAAATGCTTTTGCATCTTCTTCAAAAGTCTAGACATAGAACTACCCATGCCCTGCAAAAAGTGTTGTCAGTACTACCAAGCCTGTTAGCATTCACATGATATCATCATACCATTTTCTTGGACTGGACATACACAAGAAATAAATGGTACCAGAGCAATTTCCTTAATAGGAATCATACGCGAAACTGAAGAGGAACAATTGTGAGCAAAAAGTACAAAATGGAATGTGTCTGGGGAATGCTGAAGTATAACTTCAAATAAGGTGGCACAGCTGTGATTATGCTGACAGAATGTATCAACAAACACTCTATCTCGAAACATTAGGGAAAAATAGCATTTGTTTAAAAAAATTCTGGCTTACTAGGATTCCTAAAGGCAGAAGCAACCTAACCTCTGGCTCTGTAAACAGTGACAACATTCTCAAGCCAGAGGATAATTTCACAAGAGCCAAGTGAGGTAAACACTGCTTATCATGACCAGTCTTCAAAAAACAGAAGGTGTTACCAAACACATTTTCCTCAAATACTTATGCATTAAAATGGAAATAGTCATCTAGGTTCTCCTACCAGACTTCATTTATTTTCAGGTATTAAAGCAAGATATAATGATTAGACTGTTTTGCACATACATAAATTTCACAGAACACATACTGGCCTATTTTTAACATGGCAGATAGACGTTAATATTGCATCTCTTGGTACTATTGCTAGAGGCAATGAATTTCAGAGTGAAACTCTCTTTATAAATTATATTGGCTATCAGTTTTATTCTCCTTTACCTTTTCTTTTTCCTTCTATTTACATGATTTTTCTTAAATAGACATATTTACACTTGTATTTCTAATTTTTTAAAATTTTTGTATTGGTACATAATAATCATGCAGAATAGTGGGTTTCATTGTGGTATATTCATAGATGTTAATAGTACCAAAGTTAAAACCATATTCACCCTCCACTGTTCCCTTCCCTCTGCTCTACTGATCTTTCTATTGTTAACTTATAGTGATTTTTTTGCATCAGTGTCTTGTGGAGGTACATGATGGTGAGATTCACTGTGCTATATTAATAATGAACATAAGAATATTAAGTCAGATTCATTCCACTGTCTTTGCCTATCCCATCTCTCCTTCCTTCCCTTCATAAACCTTTGTTTACTACACTGGTCTTTCTTCTATTATTTTTTTAAAATCCTTCCCCTTATTTTGGATTAGCTTCAACATGTCAAAGAATCCAAAAGATTTAAAATCAGTATATTGCAGTGATGCAGCCACATCAATGTTTATAGCAGCACAATTTATAATAGAAAAGTTGTGGAGCCAACCTAGGCACCCTTCAACAGATGAATGGGTAAAGAAAATGTGACACACACATACACACACACACACACACACACACACACACACAATGAAGTACTATTCAACCCTAAAGAAAACTGATTTTATCGCATTTGCCAGAGAATGGATGGAAGTGAAGACTATCATGCTAAGTGAAATAAGCCAGTCACAAAAAGCCAAAGTTTCAATGTTCCCTCTGATATCTAATTCTTTGTAACTTCCCAAACTTCATCATAATTCTGGCAGGTTCCTACATCATTTCAAGCTGAATATTTTGCTGTGTACACTTTTTCACACTATATCATAGTTAATAACTTCTTACTTCATTCAGTGTTCTCAACTAAAGAACACATTGAAACCAGACAAACATCACTCTCCCTATACCACCCAATATCCATATCTTCCTTAGGAACAATGATTCTAGGATCTATGGGGACAATGGCATCTGTACACTTTGGAAGTTTTTGGATGATTCTAATATGCAGCTGTGTTTGATATCCATAGCTCTCTTAGACAATTGTTAGTAACCTCTATTTTCAATGTGTGGCAGACCACTATAATATAGTCTTTTACAGATTTCATTAGATCTAAATGACCCTTATATACATATATATGTATATATACATTTGTGATTATAATCCTAAGGGTTAGTGTTTTTATTTGAAGTGGTGTATTACCTGACTGTGTCTTGTCAAGAAATATTTCTTGCCCATAATTAAATTATGTCCCAAGCAATTTACTACATGCATTTACTTTTCTGCATCTCATATGAATAATTTAATCAAATTATTATTATCATTCTCAGTTTCCAAATAAAGAAATCAAAGGTCAAAATTTTAAATTATTTATTTTGCATCAGTTAATGGATTGACAATTTAAAACCAGATTTCTTGGTTCCTACTCCAACTCTTTTCTCCACCACCAGTGTTTCCTAAGTAAAATTTAAGGTCAAGACAGGAAGAATAGAACTTATTTTTCTATAACTATTGTTTTGTGCATTTTATTCTATGATGTTAATTTCTCAAATCTTTCATTTTCACAATTTTTTCGGGGGGGTGGTGGTGGTTGGTAAGGGAGGTGTACCAGGAATTAAACTCAGGGATACTTCACCACTGAGCCATATCCGCAGCCCTATTTTTGTTTTTAAACAAATTATCCAGTTTGCTTTCTGCCTTTAATATATTTAAGAAATGCCTAAAACTGGCTTTGAATTTTCTTTGCATCTATGATGTCTTTTCTATTAAAGTTGTGTTTCTATATATTTTTATACCTGATTCATGGTTATTGGATACAGGCATTTAAAAAAATAATATTTTTTAAATATGTGGACTTTCAAAGTAGAAAATATGCTGGTAATTTATCATTGAATTGCTTAGTGCCTCACATTTGGTATGGGTGGTGTTGAACTAGAGATCCTCCTGCATTTGCCTCCAGAGCCACTGGGATTACAGATATGCACCACTGTGCTGGCTTCATTTACAAACTTTTAAAGACCATCCATACAGTTTTTGGTTTTATTCTTTCACAATGGATATTCAACTTCCTATAAACTCTAGATATTCTGAAAACTTGATTCTAGAAGACTTGTTCATCCAGAGAAAATTGTTTAACAAATGTGTACTTTTACTATTGATATTCTTTTTCTAAAGGGAGGTCCCTCTTAAGTTCACATTATTAAATGTTTAGTGTTCCCAAATCACAATGCTTTAAAAATCTTTTAAAGGAAAAGTTGAAATAGAGGAATTACCTCAAATTCTGTTTCATGGATATTCTTTCAAATACTGAATTCAAGCAACAGAGTAGCTATTTCTCATCTAAATATTTATTTGCTTTGTCTCCAGTTATTTACTGTTTTTATTTAGTAACTCACAAAATTGAAAATAAAGCTAACTAGTTCCCAAGTTCTAGGGTGCTTAGATAAAGTGCCTGTAGTCTGCCAGTTTGGGGACAGAGTAGCTCACAGAAAGTACAAGTTTCATATTTAGACAGAAATTGGCATATTTTTAATGCCTTCCTAATAATGACTTCAACAAAAACACTGATTTTGTCTTCCCACCAACTTCTTTACACCCTTAATGCAGTTTTTGGAGAGTGGCCAATCTTATCCTAATGATTATCCAATTTGCTTTCTGCCTTTAATATATTTAAGAAACGCCTAAAACTGGCTTTGAATTTTCTTTGCATCTATGATGTCTTTTCTATTAAAGTTGTATTTTTATATGTTTTTATACCTGATTCATGGTTATTGGATACAGGCATTTAAAAAACAATTAAATATTTTTTAATATGTGGCCTTTCAAAGTAGAAAATATGCTGGTATTTATGTGAATTTTTTTGTCAATAAATAATAAATTGTCTGACTGTCTTTAGCACACTGTATTGTAATGCTACATTGTGCTTTAGAGCTAGGATTCTTCAATTTAAAGAAGCTTCTGTAATTTCTATCCTACCTAATTGGTCTTTCTGCTTATTTCTATATAGTTTCTCCATTCTTTAATTTGTATACTTTGTCATTTTTCTGTATTATTTTCTAGGGCAACTACTACCCTCATTTTACTTTTGTTAATGAATATTGTCTTGGCAATTCTCATGTATTTATTTTTTTCTAACTTAAACTTGTTTGTTCAAGTTCCAAATGAAGAAATTATCTTGTGATTTAATTTGAGTTTGTATTATTTTGGGGGTAATTTGGGGAGAAATGACATTTTTATTTCAAAGCATATATTATGAGTCTCTCTTGTCTATATTGAAATAATTTGTGGCACATTTCACAAATTTTGAGAAACCTCAGTTATTTTACCTAACTTATCAATATGTATCCACTTTTAATTCATGCTGTTAACTTAAAAATTCAGTTATTCTGATGTAATTAATATTTTCTTTCATTTATTTAGGTTTGTAGTTGGCTATATCAGTGGCCTACCACTAAACTATGTCCTGAACCAATTTTAAATTTTTAAGTTTGCCACAGAGTCTAGGTTGCTTAGATTAGCCTCAAACTTGTGATCCTCTAGCCTATTATACACTGGAGAACCCAAATTCTAAAGAATGTAATAGGAGGCTTCTATTATTTCCCTTAGGTAATAAATAGCAGCTGGATTTTCGCATAGATATCCCATGGACTTTGAAGGGCACAACTTGACCTGGAGGTGCGCAATACTGGAGGATCTGTTTGCCTAAAGAGGAAGACCAGATCCAAGTTCTTCCTGTAGAGAATGAAAACCTGTACTTCGTCTAAGGTGGGGAGCTGATGGGTTTGGCTCCAACTAATGCTGGAGGAAATCCAGGCTTGCAATTAACATCTTTTGAATGAACAAAAGAAGTTGGAGATTTGGATCCTTCAATATTGGTAACTAATTAAAAGCACCAATAACAACAACAATAAAGTACCATGTGTTTCAGTAATATTTAGGTCAAACAAAATAGATCTGGGCACAGGCCTTCAAGTTGCAAACTTTGGGATTAGACTGACTTATCTCAGAGGAAAATTATTTTGAACTATATACTTTTTCACTGGTGAATCAGGATCCAGTGCAGGTCTTGTTAGTTTGGGGTCTGAGGTGGAAATAGAGGTCCCAATCCCCTCCTAATATGGGGACAGGAATTGCCTCTGACATCCTTGCAACAGGTCCTATGTGAGCATACATTCTCACAAGAGGGAGCTGTTGGCTGAAATCTCTTCCAGATAAAATATAAAAATTATGCGTGTACATATATCAATATATCATAGTGAATTTCACCTTTATGTATGTGTGTGTGCACATGTCTGTGTATGTATATGTCTGAGTATGTGTGTATATATATATACATATATAATTTATATATATATATATATATATATATATATATATATATATATATATATAGATAGATAGATAGATGTATATATGCACATATTTATATGACCAAATAAAACATAAATAGAAGAAAGACCAGTAAAGTATTGGCAGGAGAATAGGGGGAGGGATGAGCAAAGGGAAGAGGAAGCACTGAAATGCCTGTATTATGATTCTGTCAAAATTAACCCCACTATTATGTACAATTAATGCACTCATAAAACCATTTTTAAAAAATAAAGTGCGTAGGCTTCCCAAGGAGTGAAAGCTTAGCAGTGGAGTGTCTGTGGGTCTAACTTCCTGATGAAGGATAAATCCAGACTTGCCTTCTCTTGTGAAGGCCAAAGTGATGTCTAAGCTAGTGTGCAGATGATGTTTCCTGTACATCCTGGTGTCCTCCCAAGATGCTTCATGCATGTACATTCTCCAGTGGGTGGACCTTCTGAAACAGTGTGCTCTAGAAGGGTCAGGCTGGCTTGGTTTCTACATTAGCTTCTGAAGAGTGTTGTGATCTTAGGCTTAGTCACTTAAATTTGAATAAATATATTCTCTTTGAAGCCAGAAGTCTGCAGAATTTTGTGAGGCTAAAAATCCAGGTATCTGCAGGTTGCTTCCTCCTGGAGGCTGTGGGGAGAATTTTTTTCCATTTCTTGTGGCTGAGCTTTCCTTGAATGGCTGAATTGCTCCCATCTCCACTTCTGTCATCTCACTGTGTCTCTTCTCTTGTCAAATCTCCCACTACCTCCCTCTAAAGAGAATTATTTGTGATTACATCTGAGACCTACTTATATAAATTAAAGTAATATTTTACCTCAAGATCCTTGATTAGGTTACATTTGGCTTAGTCCTTTTTGCTGTGTAAGATAACATGAGCAGTGTATTAGTTAGCTTTAGGTTACTGTAACAAAAACCTGAGATAGTGATGTTATAAAGAGAAAAGTCTTATATTGATTTAATTTTGGAAGTTTCAGTCCATGATCAATTGATTTCACTATTTATGGACCTTTAGTAAGGTAGCTAATCATGGTAGCCATACATAGCAAAACTGCTCTGGTCGAGAAACAAAAAAGAAAAAGAGTAAAGTGTTGGGTTCACATTATCCTCTTCTGCAGTGCAATCCCAATAGCTAGAAGCCTCCCATTAGGCTGCAACTCTTAAAGATTCTAACAACTTCCAGGAGTGCCATGGGCTGGAGATGGAGCCTTTAATATATGGGCTTTTGGAGGACACTTATCTATACCATAGTAGACAGTTTCTGTGGATTAGGACCCAGATCTTTGGAGCCATATTCCATGGCTGTTAATTCAGAAACCAGCAAGGGGTGAAGGGAGATTGAGAAAAGATAAACATACAGAGATACAGAGAGAAAGCTGGGATCAGGTGGGACACCATCCTCTGTTGGAGGAACAGTGACCCAGAGCTAGCTCAGCACATTTATTTCATAGGTTTTATCATCAAAAGGTTATTTATGGGAAAGTTTCTGCAAAGAGGCAATCTGAAGGACAGAGCACTGGTGAGACATTAGGGTTACCTTGTTATGCTTAGAATTCACTTTCCTTGGGAGCTGGAGTCTGAGCTCAAGGTCCAGACTGATATAACTCCATACCTTCACACAGAATTTCCTTGGACTGGGCATCATCATAGCAACTGGGCAATCTTGACTAGCATTTTGCATAGGAAGTTCCCAGCACATACACAGCCGCGAGACACTCAGAGATCATGATCCAAATTATTACTCTCCACAGCCTAACACAACTTTTTTAACTTTCTAGATTCTGGTGGTAAAGGGAGGTATTTATCAGGTGGATGTGAATAGTCTTCACCTGCGGCTAACCACACACATAGACCCACAGCCCAAGGGCCAGAGAAGACCTTAGGAGTTAGAATTATCATACTACTCTCCTTGAATGCTCTTGCCTGTAGATATTTTAGGAAGGGAATAGAACAGGGGCCCAATAATACCTGGGCATTTTATGGGTTCCCGTCTGCCCCAGGAGAGCATTTTGATTTTTTTCAGGCTGAAAGTGAACATTTTAAAAATATTTTTCTGGTTTCTCTGACAAAGACTTCTCAGATCTCCTGTTTCCTCTAGTAGGATGGTTTCTTCTCTTCAAATTTTCACACAGAGAACTTTCCTGATTACCAGGCAAATTTTAGCTTTTGGATCAGATGATCATATAAAAATCTAGCTATATGTCCTTGTCATCTGTAAGAATATGTATACCTTCTCTTATCCCCATTCCTTTAATTAATTTATGTATTTTTTATTTAATTTTATCACCTCTAAATTTTTTGCTTTGATGCCCTATGCCATATCCTCTTTTCCAATACAAGTTCACTTATCGGCCTCCTGAGGGGACTGCTTTGTGACCTCGTCTGTGAGTATAGCGCTGACACTAGCTACCCTGAGCCTTTGCATCATGGAAATCCTCATGATTTACCTTGAAGTTTTTTTTTTTTACCCCATAGGCACATGTGTTTTAAATGTGAAAATATGCACATACTCATTTGACATTTATTCAACAAATGTTTTTAAAAATTGCCATAGACCTAGCATTTTATGAGTCCTAAGAGAATAAAGATGGATGAGGCATGAAGAAATGTATTATCCAAAAGTAAAATAGCTAATACTTATTGGATGTTTACTAGGTGCTAGAGAATGAGTACTTTCTAAATGTATTTCATTTAGTCCTCATAATGACCCCATGAAGTAAATATTTTTAATCCCGTTTATACACAAGAAAGAAAAATACAAAAAATATAAGCAACTTGCTGCCGCAGTCTCTGGCTGGGCACAAATCACGAGCCACCACACAGCTCGTAGATTCAAACAGCAATTCTTTATTCCAGATCTCACACCGGCCTTCTACAAACACGTTCTGGGGAAATCCACGTTCTCTGCCCAAATCCACACTCCACTGGGCTTCTGTCTCCCAAAATATACTGTCTGACCCTAAGAGCTCAAGAGGAACTCAGGCAGCAGGATATGCCCTTTTCTAAATGGGGAACACCCTAATCTCCTATTATGCTAAACCGGGAACACCCTAAACACCTGGTCCTTGAGCAAGGTCACCTTTCAGGAGTTTTTCCACTAGACAGCATGGGAGTACGCTGGCAAGGAAATTGTCATACCTACTTGGCTGATGGCTCCCAACAACTTGCCAGGTTCACTTATCTCGTGCATGGGATTTGTGGGGCTGTAGTCTCCACAGTCTGACTCAGATGCCCTGCAACAAATTAGAACTCAAAACTGGTCTTAGAATGCATGTGATTCGAGATTATATTTTTCCCGACTCTATTGCATATCCCCTGTTCAAAGGATTTCCTGGAAATGGAAGGGAGTTCTTAGAAAGTAGGACAAAGAGAAGCTGTTATTCTCATACGCCTTGCTTCGATGGGTCAAAACCGCTGCGTTTCTTTTGGAAAGCAATCTGGCAGTACATACCAAGATACTTTAAAACTTTAAACCTAATTATAGCCCTTCTGGGAATTAGTAGGAAGAAAGACCAAAAAATATGAAAAAAAAAAGCTTTATGCCTGAGAATGATCTTTGAGACATTCTAAAGAGAAATAGAATAAGTACTTACAAGGCATTCAGATGTGAAAAGGAAATGTAAGTTTCCTTTCCTTTTTTCCTGCAAGCTGCCTGGACTTCCTCATGAGTGCTCAGCCTGCCAGTCCCCCTGTGTCCCTCTACTTCATGGACAAAAGAAGAGGTCTAAATGTATTCTCATCTGCTTAGATGATCTTGGTTTCTTTGCAATTCTTTGCAATAAATTCGGTTCTCATCCAGTTGGTGTCTGGGTGTGTTGGAAATGGTTTGAATGTGCCCTCCTGACTGTTAGAAGAACTTGTAGACATGTCTTTGTTCTGTCTTTAGCCTCTCCTGGACATCGCCCTTTCTTTGGTCATTCTGTGGTGATCTGATGCTGAAATTTGGGGTGATGAATCCATGGTGAGCTCTTTGCATTGGGCCAAGGCCTGGTGGGCTCTGTTAGTCGCGCCTAAGTTTAGGCTGGAGCTGTGGAGCATCTGAGCTTTTGTGATGATCCCTGACCCCCTCAGTCCTTGGTGTGGGAACAGCTTGCCCAGTAGCCCTCAGATTCAAGGTCACTTACCCTTATGTGGGTGAGCTTCTGGAAACTGCCCATGGAGTCTCAAGGGCCTCCTCCTTCATCTGGGGCATGCAGGAGTACCTACCTTTTGCTATTCACATACACTTACTAACTTAGCTAGGCTGTCTCTCTGCTGGCCCCATGGCAGTTCCAGGTTATGACTGAGGTACCTAGTGAGTCACCATCCTGAAAAACAATGCGAAGCCAGGTTGATGTCCCTCTTGCCTTTGTCTTTTCCCTCTACAGTGTACCCTAGCTTAGGGTGTTAGAATTTTGGATATTATTTTTTCTTGTTAATTTTGTTTGATTCTAAATATGGTCATAATGCTTTGAATAAATCATAAAAAGCAGGTGATATTGAAACTATGGTTTATGGATGAAACCTGTTTGTATCCCTAATTAAAGAAGGGGTGTCTTGTACTGTCTCTGAGTTCTAGTAGTCAGGCAGCACAGAACTCTTAAAGTGTGTAGTTAAGGCCACCCTAGGTAGGACAGTCATCCTAGATGGGTCAAGGAGACATGACCTAAGTCATACCCTGGTCTTCTTAGCCATGTTTCCTCTATACCTTCTCTCTCTCATTTGGAGAAAGACCCATTGTCCCTTGGTCAAATGAAAAAGTAAAGAGCATGCAGGAGCATGCAGTCCTCGAGGCTCACCACTCAGTGAATTCTGCTGTCCTGGGCAGGAGCACTTAGCTTTTTAGGGATCAGAATTTTTAATGTTTTGAGAGAGGGAGTTATACGACTGATTGAGAGAGGATGCAGGGTGCAGTGGCATTTGGCAGGAAAATGGCTGATTTAGGACTCTCTCCAAAGGGTGATTGGTTCCTTGGAAAGAGGAATTCTCAGGAAGACCCTGGCTCCAAGGTGCAGCCTCCCTCTGAGTTTTCCCTGTAATGGGATTAAGTAGATATTCACATTTACCTTCTTATCTATTATATAATGGACCCCTTAGTGAAGTCCTCCATTGCTTGTTCACAGTTTTAGTCACTTCTCGAGTTTAATTCAGTGACAGCATTGCAAAACCATCCAGCAGTAAATGGCTATAATATGTTTTGCAGACATCAGAAATACCCCGAGGAGAAAGTTAATGGGAGAGAACATAATAAGCCTTTTTTGTGAAGAGTAAGATGTGGAATATATTTTTTCTTAACAGTTTTCAACAAAGCCCCTGGAGGTTGTTTTTATGTGGGTTGAAGTTTTTCATTAAAGTAGAAATCTTTTTATTTTTTTTTTAATTTGAAACTTTTTTTTGTCTTAAATATTTTTGTTCCCAAAGGAAACCTCAGGCCAAGTCCCCTCATCTCCAGTGGTCCCCTGATTGTATTGGTTAATCTTGGTTGTGGCAACACCACACAAGGACAGGTCAGGAAAAGGCTTTTTTTTTCCCATGAAAATTTTCCTTTGAGGGAAAGATTCTTTTAAGTAAAAGTGTTTTCTTAATAAGACCCAGAGATGGGCAACACATCCTGTTAATGATCTTGGGGATATCTTAGAGATTAAATAAGAAACTGATTCCTGGGTTAGGGTGCATATTCCACATATGCACAAGCCCACTGAGGTGGAGGCGCCACATAGCTGTCCACTCTAAGCGTGGTGGTCACTGTTCCCACAGTGTCCTTAAGCACCACTTTTCAGTCACACCAGCATTCATAGATTAGGTCACCATTTCCCTTGTTGACATCTTGAACTCTTTCATTTTTGACTCAATGTAAGAAAGACTAGATTTAATAATCCCATGGTTATCATCATGAATGGAGGAAACTTTTTCTCTCAGGGGACAGGATAAGAATATTTACTTTCCTCAGATTTACTCAGCATATACTGGACATTCCATCTGTGGCAATCAGGCAAGGGAAAAAAATAAATAAAGAGAGTACATCCCAATTGGAAAATAGGTAGTCAAATAATGATCACTGACATAACCTGATATATTCAGAAACCCCAAAACTCTATCAAACACTATTACAAGTGATAAACAAATTCAAGAAAGTATATTTGGCAGGGGAGCATAAAATTATTCTCACTTGACATCAAATAAAAATTCTTGAATTTGAGAACTGAAATGCAATCAATATGTATACAATGAAGGTACCTATTCTTTACTGATCATTGATGAATAATTGTAATAAGTTTAAAGAAAGAGAAATCTGGGACTGAATCTCTGTTCAATCTCTAGTTAACTGTTATGATAAGAAATCTTTTTACATTTTGATTTACGTTTGGTTCTGATAATATCTTAATATAACTTTTTAAAAAAGAAAAACTTTGAGAAAAAAGGGCACCCAGTCAGTTTTAAGCAGCAAGAATGGTCTTGTATCCATTAGGAACCAAGTTTGACGTTGCATTCTGTGCAGTATATGTTGCATTTTTTTTGTGTCTTGTATTTGGGATTGCAGAATTTGCTGGCTTATAGAATCCAACCAACATTATTACAAAAACAAACTGAAATGTCAGCTACACTTACCTCAAACAATAAACAGTTAAGGTGATGGTTATACTCATTGGCTTGATTTAAGCATTGCATATCATATACATATATCTTAACATCACTTTCCTCCCACAGATATAACCAATTATACTTTGTCCATTCACAAATTCACAATAAAAGTTAAAAATAAAAGCTATATTTTTTTCTAACATATAATCGTAAATACAGAAAGCAGCAGCTATCTTAAGCTGAGGTCAAAAGGAGAATTCCCTAGGATGGACCACAGAGCACCCTATCACTCCATTACATGCCCTGCCATTTGAAGTGTGTTATTCTCCTATAGTTGGCACCTCTCAGTAACATCATGTGAGTGTGAGTGCCTGTGAGTTTGGAAATAAATAACTGGTCTGATTATCCATGCTGTGGTTAACTCTGAGTTCTCATAAATCCTAACAGAGGTACTCTCTGTTTGCTTGTGCATGTTTAAATAACATAGAACCCTACCCTAATCATAAGGGGCCCGTGTCTTAATATTCTGGCCTGCAGCTCCATATGAAGAGGAACAGTTCTCAATGGTCCACTGCAAAGCTATTTTAAAGGACATTATAGTGACAGGGGAAAAATATTATTTATAGTAAAGTCATAGGACAAATTATATTTTCCCAGGGCTATGGGAAAAAGATGGCACCTGGGGAAAAAATGTAGGCTCAGTATGAGGACTGGGGTGAGAAGATGTGTATTCATATATTTATAAGATGTTATAAAAACATTTATAAAAGTGATCATGGCAAAAATGGATGTAAGAATGGAATGTTGTATGACATGAAAATGTGTTTTTCCCCCTTTCATTTTTTTTCTTTTTAATGAAACATTTCCATAAAAGGTTCTACCACATAATAGTAGTGAGTTGAATCTGGTGTTTGGAAAACAGTGGGTGATGAAGAGGATGTTGTGGCTGTGTGCGCCCTGGGCATGAGAACTACTTGTGACCAAACACATCTCAAAGTGAACTGAGAACTATTGGAATGGTGATGCTACTCCTCATTCTGCCTCAAAGGAGTGATGGGGTGGGGGAGTTGTAGAAACAGGAGAAGGCTAGAAACACAGCTGCCCTTGATTTGGAAGTTTAGTCATGTGCTGCTTGATGACAGGAACACATTCTGAGAACTATCTTGTTAGATGGTATTGTCATTGTGTGAACATCATACAGTACTCCCAAAGACTAAGATGGCTGTGATGTAACTGGGTGATTAAATCTTATGGGGCCTACCATCACACATGCAGTCAAGTATTAACCAGAAGGTTGTTATGATTTCTGATTCTATTTTCCTTAAGCGATTCTTTATTCTGATTTAGAGAAATACCTTCTGTAATTTATTTCTTTCAGAAAGAAAACTCTGGCTTCTTGCTGAGTGTATGAGTTTGCTAGTGCTGCTATAACAAAGTCTCAGAGACTGGGTGGCTTAAATGTGGAAATTTATTTTCTCACAATTCTGGAGGCTGTATTCCTGAGATCAAGGTCTCAAAGGGCTGGTTTTTCTCTTTGGCTTGTAGGCCATTGGCTTCTCTATGTCCTGGCATGCTTTTCCTTCTGGGTGTATCTGTCTTTTAATCTTCTCTTTTCACAAAGATACTAGTCATGTTGAATGATAGCCCACTCTAATGACCTCATTCCTAACTTAGTCACCTCTTTAAAGGCTCTATCTCCTAATGTGGTCCCACTTTAAGGAATTGGTGGTGAATATTTCAATATATGGATTTGGGAGGAGGTCATGAGTCAGCCCATAGCACCCTGATATCAAAATAATTTCCCTTCTTTTATCTTCCATTCTCTTTTATGTACTGAAACTCACTAAATGAGGATTCCCCAGAAACCAGGTGAGCTTCCCAAATGTATATGGACTTAAATTACAAAATTCAGAGAGAAATAATAGATAAAGAAACAAAACACTCTTTCACCGCCTCTAAAGTACCTGATGGGATCAACTGCCATGTCTTTTAGATTGTCAAACTCCTGATATTTGATGCCATTTTCATGGATCTAGAGAGCATGTACTAACTACTGTCTTTCATACAACTAATAAATGTGCAATGATTCTATCCTTGTCCTCTGAGAAATAATTAGGTTGCTACTTACATCTTAAAAATGATTGGTGTGCTGTAACATGAATCCTTTACTTATTAGGATTCAAAATAAATTAGTACTTTTACTTTCTCCTGAAAAATTCAAGGACCTAGGCACATTTTAGTTTTATTTATCATTCTCCAGATTTTTAAATCATTTTTTCCCATACTTTTTACATATTTTAATTCTCACTATATTTAAAACATTGTAGATTTTATTATTCCTGCCTCATACAGTCAATATTTATTTAGACACACACATACAGTTTCTCTTCCTTTGTTATTTTTTTTTATTTCCTACTTTTCCTGGCTTCTATTTTGGAATATTTTTTTTCTTTTTCCTAAAGAACTATTCTTATATTTGCTATAGCAAATATAAGAATTAATAGTTATTAATTCTCTTAATATTTTTCTTGAAATGTCTTTATTTGACCTTTACTTTTTGGAGTATTTTTAACAGATGCAAAATTCCAATTTGGCACTTTTTCTTTCAGCAATTTGAAGATGGTCTTCTATTATTTTCTGGCTTTCATAGTTTTTTTTTTTTTTTGAGAGATCATTCACAAATCTTGTTGTTCTTATGAACACAATATATGTCTACCCTACCATTTTTTCTTTTTTTTTGGTGGGGGGGGAGGGTACTAGGGATTGAACTCAGGGGCACTCAACCACTGAACTACATCTCCAGCCCCATTTTGTATTTTTATTTAGAGACAGGATCTCACTGAGTTGCTTCGCATCTCGCCATTACTTATGCTGGCTTTGAACTCATGATTCTCTTGCTTCAGCCTCCAGAGATGCTGGGCTTACAGGTATGGCCATGCCTAGCTTCTTTTATGTGTGTTGTGCTCCTGGGGGATTTTATTGTGATGGGCCTGGGAGTGGTCATTCCTAGTGTTCATTATGCTTGTTGCGCCCTTTTTTAAGGTTTGCAAAATTTTCAGCCATTATCTCCAAATATTACTGTATATCATTCTCTTCTCTCTGAAATTATAGTTTATGCATACATTAGACTTTCCCTCAGTATTCTGTACAGCTTTCCCCTCTGATCTATATTTAATTGTCACCAGTCAGATTCAAATCAACAAAGTCTAGTTCCAAACATACTATAATCAAGCTATTAAAGATTAAAGACAAAGAGAAGATTTTTAAAGCAGTAAGTAAAAAGAATCAAATAACACATAAGGGTGTTCTAATTTCCCTGACAGCAGAATTCCCAGCACAAGCCTTATAGGTCAAGAGTGAGTGGGATAACATTTTTCAGGGGGAATAAAACCTGTCAACCAAGAATACTGTACCCAGTAAAGCTATCCTTAGAAATGAAAGAAGAGATACAGCCATTCCCAGACAAAGCTGGGGAAATTTATATCACAACCAGACCTACTCAATAAGAAATTATAAAGGGAGTCATTCAAACAGAAAGAAAGACACTGATGAATAAGAAGAAAACATTCAAAGCCACAAAACTTATGGATAGGAGTAAAACTATACAAATTCAGAATGCTCTATATTATAAAGATTGTTTAAAAATCACTTATATATTTATTTCAAAGACTAAAAAAATTAAACAATTAAAAGTAATAACAACTACATTAATATGGTAAGTGAAAGGGCACTCGCAAAATCCACACAAAGTCCAAAGACCACACCACACACTGGAATCCCACTGGAGAGACTTAGTGTCAGAGCACGAAGCAAACTGATAAGGTTGTCCCTCCAAGGAGAGCAGCATCCTGTAGGCACTTACAGAGCAGCTTTATAGCCCAAAAGAGGAATTTCACAAGCATGCTTTAGGGATTATGTCATGGGCTGGGGTGGGATAGACCCTTTATGGAGCACATGTTCTTATAGGAGGCTAAGCAGCATTGCATCAGGATCTCTAGATCAAATGGCTCGTAAATCGAAACTTAGGAGTCCCTAGATAAAAATAGCTCCCAATCTAAAATGGTGGATCTGATGCCAATATTGATCTGATGCCAATAGTAAGAGGTTGGCAATATATAAAAGATGTGAAAAATGAAAATTCAAAATGTGGGCAGGAATAGAGCGCAAGTATAAAAGTTTTTAGTAATTTTTCTCTCTTTTCCTAACTTTATGATCAATGTTAAGTTTCTATAATTCCAAAATAGCTTGTTATAATTAGTGTTTCGTAAGCCTCATGGTAACTATGAAGCAAAAATCTATAAGAAACACACCAAATAAATAGGGATACAAAACTTATTACTAACGAAAATCATTTAATCATAAAGTAAAACTATAGAAGAGGTAGAAAGAAAGAGAATAAAGGAAAAAAGGATGGCAGGAAGGGAGAGGAAATTAAGTTACATTTAATTATAAGTGTCAGTAGTAAGATCTTACCTTTGATAATTAAGATATTTTTTTTCTGTGATACTGGAATTTGAACCCAGTGGTGCTCCACTACTGAGCTATATCCCTAGACCCTTTTCTATTCTTTTTGATAAGGGTTTCCCTAAGTTGGCAAGGCTGACCTTGAACTTTTGATCCTCCTGCCTCAATCTCCCAGGTACATGTTTGACCATTCCCAGCTGACAGTGGAGATATTTTAAAGATGGAACAGCAATTTTAGAAAATGTAATGGATAGAGAACCAATGAAGAGATTTTAGCATATGAACTATTTCCTGGAAGTATTATATTAAAAAAAAACATGTGAATTGAATGCTCTAAGGACATGTAAGAGATATAGAATATATAAAACAATTTGTGGTCTAGATTCTTAAATAGGTTTTATAGGAGGGTTGGTTGTCAAGATGAATTTCATATAGAATGACAACTTCAAATGGACATTAATAAAATCTTGTTATGGAGAGAGAGTAGAGAAAGGCAGATAGATGATCAGCATAGATAAAGAAATCAGAATTCATGAGAAGAGCATATGGAACATGGCATGTTCATGTGACATGAAGAAAACTGGTGGATGAAGACTGAATCAGGCAAGTTGAAATGATAGTGGTAGGTACCAACTAGAGATCTAGGATAGGAGTCAGAAATGGCTGCTAAGAAAAGCTCCAGATAAAAGGCAGAGTTTGACTGACACAGGGAGCAAGGGAAAACACCAAAAAACCTCATCACTAGAATCTAAACCATAGAGTTTCCATAAGACTGAGGGAAGATCAGAAAAATAGAAATTCCCTTTGCTTTCACTATGGACATAGCATAGAATACCAAGCAACACTGGTATAGAAGAATGGGCAGGGAGTGATGTTCTCAGTGGTGCAGGTATTTAGGGCCTGCTGGAAGTGAAGAGTGAAGCAATAACACTGAGAAGAACAACTCCTGCCCCCAGCTCCCACCTAAACACAGGCAACAGTAGCTCACCTCTAGAGGGACTTGAAGCATGAGGTCTACTGAAGGTAACTATACCAATAGCAAAGTGCACACTCTGTTTAATTTTTGACTATTAACTCAATCCTTGAGGCTAGCAGTCTGATATAAGATGGGGCTTGATCATTCAGGAGTAATGTTTTAGTCAACTTTTTTGCTGCTATGAAAAAAAGACCTTACCAGAAACAATTTTAAGGAAGGAAAAGTTTATTTGAGCACTCACATTTTTAGAGGTCTCAGTCAACAGACAGCTGGCTCCATTCCTCAGGGCTCAAGGTGAGGTTGAACATCATGGCAGAAAAGTGTGGTGGAGGGAAGCAGCACACATGATGATCAGAAAGCAGAGAGAGAGAGAGAGAGAGAGGCAGACTATACTCATTAGACACAAAATACATACCCCAAAGGCACACCTCCAATGACCCACCTCATCCAGCCACACCCAACCCACCTCTAGTTACCACTCATTTAATCCCATATGGAGATTCACTCACTGATTAGAAGACGGCTGTCATAACCCAATCATTTTAGCTCTAAACATTCTTGGATTGTCTCAGACAGACATGAACTTTTGGGGAACACCTCACATGCAAACCAAAACAAGTAACTACTATTTTATTTCAGTTATCCTTTTTATATAAAATGTCTGCTATTGAATTAAAATTGTGAAGCACATAAAATATCAAAAGAAATAACCCAATGCCAAAAGACAAAGCAAATTGTGGGCTAGACTCAGCGATGACATAGAGATTGAAACCATCAGACAGAAACTATATTTGTCAACTGGGGATGCCATAACAAAATACCTCAGACAGAGCTGCTTAAACAACAGAACTTGATTTTTCATAGTTCTTTTCCATACAGTTCCCCATAGGCTGGAGGTTCAAGATCAAGGTGCCATCTGATTCAGTTCCTAGTGAGAACTCTTTTCCTGGTTGGCAGACAGTTTACAGACATCTTCTCACTGTGTTCTTGCATGGTGGAAGGAGAGAGGAATCTGATGTATTTGTCACTTCTTAAAAGGTTATCAGCAGTTTTGCATTAGAGCTCCACCCTCATGACCTCATTTAACCTTATCTCCTCATAGATTCTACTTCCAAATATAATTCCTTTAGAAGCTAGGGCTTCAACACATAATTCTTTTTTTGTGGGGAGGCAAAAACACTTAGTACCTAACAGAGAATTTTTTAAAACTACAATGAAAATACTTTTTAAAAAATCTAGTGAACAAGGTTGAAATGTTTGAACAGATCAGGAATCAACATAGAAAATTTCAGAAAAATACTAGAAATACAGGCATAAAGTCAGAGATGAAGACTTTTTTTCACTGTCTCATCAAAAGTTGACACAGCTGAGGGAAGAATCAGTGAACTTTAAGATGGGTCAAAAGACATTATTTAAATTTAAACACAAAGAAGACATAGTATATGTGTAAAACTCTAGACCATGCAAGAGTTGCAGAACAATATCCAATGAGATGCTTGTACACAGCAATCCAGAAGGAGCTGAGTGTGGTGACATATACTTGTCAGCCATTTGGGAGCTGAAACAGGAGCATTCCAAGTTCAAGGCCAGACTCAGAAACTTGGCAAGACCTTCGAATAAATAAGTAAGTAAATAAATAAATGACTTGAGATGTAGCTCAGTGGTAAAGTGCCCCTGGGTTAAATCCCCGCTCCCCCAAAAAGAAAAGAAATACATAGCACCAAAGACCCAAGAAACCCAGAGACCCTTAAATAAGATATACTAAAAAAGCAACAATAACAGTACCAAAATCCCCAGACATAATAGTCAAATTCCTGACAATAAACATAAAAGAAAATCATTGAAAGCAACTAGATAAAAAGACACTGCTGTTCAGAGGAACCACGAACAATTATATCAGACTTTATTTTAGAAATCATCCAAGTCAAAAGTCAATGGAGGGGTATTTTTCACATATAGAAAAATAGCAAATCAAAATAAAACATAACAAAACTGTAAATCCTGGGTTCTAGGTTCAGTGAAAATAGCTTTCAAAAATAAAGGGGAAGTAAATTCATTCATTCATTCTTTTTTTTTATCTCTCTCTTTATGTGGTGCTGGGGATCAAACTCAGAGCCTAGCTCTACTGATAAACTATATCCCAAACCCCAAGTTTATTATACTTAACATGAATTAGAGTAATATTATTTGAAAGTAAACTGTCTTTTAGTAAAGAGGAATGACTAGTCATCCAATCATGGAGATAGAATGAACCCGAAAAATGCCGATCAATCTAAAATAGAGAAGTAGGGATAAGAAACTAAGAATAAATAGATCAAAGATATATTGACAATTACCTTAGTGGCATAAGTGATCTCAACACCACTATTAAAGGTTATATTAGATAAATCAGAATCAACTTTATGTCACCTATAAGAAAACACACTTGAAATATAAAAACATTACTATTAAAAGTATAATGATGGAAAGAGATATAACACTAACACTAAAAAAAAGAAAGCTGGAGTGGGTTTATTAATATCATAGAAAATAGATTTCAGAACAAGAAATATTTTTTGTATTTAAAGAGAGATCACATTACCCCTGTGGAGATAAATCCATCAAGAAGGCAAAACAATCTTAAATGTGTGTGCATCAACAGCAGATTTCCAAAATACATGCAAGAAAACAGACATTTCCACAATGATAGCTGATATCTGGGGACTTCAATACTCTTCTCTCAATAATGGATGCAGATAACAATTGGAATATAATAGAAAGCAACACCATCAACCAACTTTACCTAATTGGTATTTATAGCACACTCCATCTTCTCAACTCAAACCCTGAAAACACATTACTTTCTGATAACTATGAAATAATTATCACAATTCATAATTTTATAGGCATGAAGCAAATCTTAAAAATTTTAAAAGAATTGAAATAAAAAATATGTTCTCTGATCCCAATGGAATTGAAACCCTTTGGGCATAAGGTTATGGGTAGTTCCTTCTCCCATGGTATGTTCTTTCAGAGAGAAGGAGAGGTTGATAGGTTGAAGGCATTGTCTGTCCAACATTCATCAATTCATGGGATAAAGAGTCTAGAGAAAGATCTTTACTGTTAAGTGGCCTGTAAAATGTAGAGAGTAAAACATAAGTGGGGAAATCTGCATTATTTGTTGAAAAACAATTGTTGTCCTCCTGACCCAGCATCAGGTAACTATTGTTATAATTGGTTTTACATCTTGATAAAATGGCTTTGTATTGATCCTTTAAACACCCTCCCATCCAGCATCCCAATGAACAGTAATTGGCATTATGTGAAATGACTTCTCCCCAGGCAGGAGAGAGAAGTCAATTATGCTTCAATAAAGTGAAGTTAACTGATTCACAACCACATCCATGTGATCACTCCCACTTTCAGAGTAATCACAGAGTGGCCAGTTTAAAAGTGCAGTGAGCACTCCTGAATGGAAAATGCTAGAAGGATGCTGTCCTTGGGAAATTGATCCCCATAGGAAAAACTGACAATGCCAGAGACTTGCTCTCCCCAGGTTGCCTTGTGGCTGATGCAGAAATGGGGAACACAGTCCTGGCCAATGGGTCCCAAAGATTCTTCTGCTGGGAGGCTTCTGAGAACAGGAAGTATGGGGTAAAATTCTCATCACTTTTGAATAGTAATGTAGTAATGAAGCAGCATGTATTAGGATTTTATAGAGAAACAGAACCAATAAGATAATCTCTCTGTCTCTCTGTCTGTCTTTCTCTCTCTCTAAAGATGCCAATATAGATATCCATATATATTGACTTATATAGAGATATTTATAGATATCTATATTAGACTGGCTTGGATAGGTTTAAACAACACAGTCACAGGCTGTCTAGTCCCATGATGGCTATCTGTAGGCTAGAGAGATAGAATGACCAGTATTGGCTCAGTCCAGAAAGCTGGAAGCTGGCAGTTACCAAGGGTGCACCCCAGGTGAAGCTAAAGGACTGGAATCTTCCTGAGGAGTTGCTAGAGAAAGTCTGTCTTCAAAGGCTGAAGTGTTTGGGTTCTGATATTCATAGGTGATTGCAGCAGCAAAAAATGCAAAAGTTCAAGAAGAGCTGAGCTTGAGAACTCTAGAGGCTTTCACATTCTTCCAGTTTGTGTTCCATGAAGGGCCCCAGCCTATTGGATGGTGTTGCCCACATTCAAGGGAGGCCTTTATCTTCTCTTCACTGAAATCTATGCTAATTGTATCTGGAAACACACTCAGGGTCACACCCAGAATTATGCTTTACTGATTTTCTAGATAAGATTAATCATCACTCAGGAGTCATGGCAGCACCTTGAGCCCATGGCGCAATGGGACTGAGGAGCAAAGACTCTATGCTGAGGATGGCATCACAGAAATGGAATCATTTGGATCCCTGATGAGCTCTTTGGGCTGAGTTAACTTCCCATAGCAACCTCATCACTGTTATTTAATGTCATGAAAATGTTCTTCATGTGCCAATAGGTATTTTTCAATTATCTGCTTATTTGCAACCGAAAACACTCAAAAACACAATGAAACATACAAGAAAGAGGTAGTAGAGTGCCTTAGATACTGGCAGTGGAATGTAGTTGAAACAGAGGAATAAGTGGAATCTTTAGGAAGCGAACAGTATCATACAGTCGGGGTGGTTGGGATAATTGGCCATGATCAGAAACAGGCTTCGTTAGCTTAAGAATATGTCACAAAGGATGTGATTTTATTCTTCCCGTTTTCTAAACTTTGTGACTGCTGTTTAAGGAAGCTGTCATTTCCACTCTGGATGTTTTTCATTAAGACCAATTATTCTGTTATCAAGGGTGGGAAATTGTGAGCAGAGAATCCTGGCAGGGGACAAGCTTGTTGCTAATGAGTAAAATATTTTCAGATGTTCTTTGAGTAAAGCAAATGTTCCATTATGTCACAGAATTATTGCATCCCAAGAATCCATTGCTTTCAGGCCTTATTAAAGTGATGACTTGTTGCAGTGATATGCATACCCTTGGGGGACAGTCCCAACCACTGGGCAGTGGTGAGGCCCACAACCTCCTTTTGAGTTTATGTCTTTCCCTTAACAGCTTATCTGTAAAATGAATGAATATAGAGCTCACCCCAGCCTTGGTTCACTAAGCAGTTCTGAAGGAGGACTGAGCTTCCAGTTATCTAGTCTGTTCACTTCTGTCTTCTAGACATATGATTTTTCATTGGTGGGTCATAAAACCAATTTATCTGGGGGTAAGACTAGCATTGAGAAATAAAATACAATAACATTAATTAAAAAATAATATAATTGAATAAACTAGAAAGCCTCAAAGAATATTAATATCATTAAAATAGATTCATAATATCCCCCAAAATCTGAGTTTAGTTTTAGATGTATTCTAAAACACACATTTAAAAAATATTTAATTTGTATTTATTTTTTATTCACATGTAATATTTGTACTTATTTATGGGGTATGGTATGATAATTAAATGCATCTGTACAATATATAATGATCAAATCAGAGTAATTAGTACTCTATTTTCTCAAATATTGTCATTTCTATATGTTGGGACCCCTCTAAAAATTCTCTAGTTATTTTGAAATATATAATAAGTTGTTGTAGACTGTGATAGTAGGAGCAAATGTGATTCCATTTAGTTTTATGACTTCATCCTGTAAAACAACCATGCCAAGTAGAAGAGTCATGACTGGAGCAAGATGTTCTGTTCCTTTTGCTATAGAAACCTTTAAGAACACAGAACTACCTAATGGGGTATTGTTTCTGTAACCAGGGTAACGGGGCTCTGTTTCTATAACTGGGGTGACTGGGCTAACTGTGATTGGTTAGGCTTCCCTCCGCTTGACTTCACTGTCCCGCTTCTGTAATCTGGCTTGCTTGCATTGGCTAGACCCCCTGAACGTCCCTTTTGCAGTTTTCAGGCTTATAAGGAGTGCTCTTGCAATTGTTCGGGGCTGATCAGGGGAACAGCTTTATGTTCTGGCCAGCCTCCACTGGTGTGCTTCAATAAAGGCATGATTGGATTATACGTGAGTGGTGTGGAAGTCAGTTTATGAAACCCTGGGACAAAGCTTTAACTATAACAGACAGTAGTTACTATCCTGCCACAGAAAATTAAAACAGATTCTTCCTATCCAACTGTATTTTCCCTTTTATCCAACCTCTCTTTATCCTCCATTCTTGTGCCTTCCTAGCACCTAGTGACCTTATTTTACTCTTTACATTTATGCGATCAACATTCTTTTAACTTCAACAGATGAGTGAAAATGTATAGTATTTTTCTTTGTCTAGCTTGTTTTGCTTAAGATAATGTCTTCCAATAATGTTCTTCCATCCATGTAAAAAATAAATTTTACAATTTTCTTAGTTAAAGTACTTCTCTAAAGATGGAAAATCATGACAGAAAACATTGAAAAATGAACCTTTCAAAGTTCACAAAATTTAAATAAGTTTTCCAGTGATATTGTTCTAAGTTCTCAGCACTCACCTATCTAAAATTATTGCAGTTTAAAACTGCAGTAGTCATGGGGGGCACCCTGTGTTGCTTTGTGAGACTCGTTTCACTGTGGTAGCATATGAATGTGTTGGTAAGAACACATTTGGAAGGTACTAAACTAGCACGTTGCAGATTTCCAGCACATGGATCCAGTCAGATTTTTCTAATGTCTTATTTATGTTATCTATGAGTATAGGCATTAATTAGCCTTTGAGGTGGAATCCCTAAAACAGTTAGATAGTGGGCCTAAAGAAAATGAGGCATACAGTCCAAGTGAAATTCAAAGCTCTCTGCTTCTCCTTTTTGAGTCTTTTCTTTCTTTCTTTTTTTTTTCCTTCAGAGAAACATATGTTTCTGGTAGAACGTCAAACTGAGGGGGTTTGCTGAAGAAAGAGTATCAGTGTTATCCTCTGAGATAGAAAGTGCTGTGACAGGTACTGGCCAGTTAGAAATAAGAGGCCTAAAAACCAGTCCCAAGACAATGGACTTGTTCTTTTGTGTGGCACGAGGGGATTGTCTGATAAGATGACCTCCAAATCTTGGTTTTTCATGTTCTATATCATTACAGGAGAATTCTGTGACCCTTTATTTAATAAAAAGACTTTATTCTGTCATATTCCTCTGTACCTATAGTCTGGGAAAGACCAACAAAATAAGATGTGCTCAGGAAAGAAACAATTAAGAGCTGATTAGATTTTGTATGGGAGTTCAGGCAGAAAAAAAGGGGTAAAGGGATCACAAGCACCTCACCCCACTTCCTAACTTCAATTTATATTTAAATGGCCATGGTTATTGGCCACAGGATGGGCCAGTGGAGGGGAAGACTATTGAAGGACTATAAATAGAATGTGAAATGAATACATTTACATTTTAGGAAGATAAACCGAGTTGGATGTAGGTTAGTAGATCACCTGGAGAGAAGAAGGATTAAAGACAGAAAAAACTTTCAGGAGGTTTTTGTGGTCACCAGGATAGGAAGTAATAGTATGGTGTACCAAGGAAGACTGTAGCATGGAGACGGGAAAAATATTAAGGAATGTTAGTGACTGATAGCTTGTGGTGAGTGGAAGGGGGAGAGTAGGTTCTCTTATTTCTGGCCATCTGGGCTGGGTAGGTGTAGTGTACTCTTGGTTTTCATAAATATGTGAAAGAGGAATAAGCTTGTTGGGATGGGAATTAATCAACTGTTGCACCTAATTTGAAGCCATGTTGATATATAAGTCTAACTAGAAAGTGTGTAGCACAAAAAGGGGAAGGGAAAATGAAGAATGCTGGAAATCACCAACATTTAAAGAATGTATAGAGGAAACATATTCAGTGATAGGGACTGAGATGCAAGAATAAAAGAGATATAAGTAAAAGCAAGAGTGAGGGTATCACAGAAATGAGCATGGCTAGATTTCCAAGAGTAATGGAGGTGTTAAATGTCATCAGTTAAGTAAGGTGGCACCAAGCAGTGAGCTCCAGATTTGGCAATTAGGAGCTCATCAGTGACCATATGCTCATCAGGCAAGACCATTTCAGTGAAGGGATGTGAACCAACTTCAGATTCAGGTGAATAAGGCATGAATAGGAAGTAAGAAAAAAGGAAGGTCAAGATGTAAGAAACTTTCCTAAGTGTTGATTCAATAGGGCAAACTGCATTTTGTCTTCCTCCTTACTTTCTTTCGCTTCCTTGTTCCTTCCAGTCTTTCTTCTCCTCCTACTCCTCCTTCCTTTCTTCCTTTTTTTCTTTCTATGCATATATGCATGTTGAATACCTACTGTGGCCAGAAACCAGGGCAGACACTAGGATGCAAAGGGGAAAGCAACACAGCTAGTCTCCTGAAGGGTTGTTGCCTAATACTTAAAACAAGCAAAAATAACATATTGGAACAAGAATCTGTTATGTATAAGGCAGAGATAGAGAACAATGTGGAGTTTTAAGTTTTGAATGGTGTAGGACAATTGGGTAGAGAAGGAAGATGTAATTAAGTGACCTTGAATGTGGGTCAAATTTATGAGTCCTCAGGCAGGAGGCATTCTAGGTCAAGAAACAAAATAAGCACAGGGCCAAGGGAGAAATGCTGGAGTTTATACAGACAACAGCATGTAGTTCCAGGAAGGTAGAGCCTGGAGTACACAAAGCACAAGAGTGGAACTGAGTCAGAAGCAAAGGCTACAGGAGCTGATGATAAAATCGAATAAGATAGAAAAAATTTTCTCAGGTTTATTCTAGAATCATTTATAATTTTTATAACTCCTCTACTATAAACAAATGATCATGTAAAAATATATCAGCAAGAGGGATAAAAAGGTGATATAAACTACATTAGTGAAAGTTTGTTAGCAAAACTTCATTGTTTCCAGGACAGCTTTGGAAGAGCTTATTTAACTTAGAAACCTCTATTTCATGATCTTTTGTTAAAAAAAAATAGACTTTCTAATATCCTCCTCACTTCCAGTACATTATATCTAACAAAAATTTTCACTGAATATAAATACTAGGTTAGGGTTCCTGAATGCTCTTCAGATCCCCTGCAATGGAATCTACAGAAAGGGAGGAGGACATACCTGTAGAAAAAAAAATGTAGATTGATGGGCTGTATCCAAATCTAATGAATCAAAAAATGGGGGCAGGGACCACTAGACAATGTACTTAAATGAACCCCCTACAAATCATCATTTGTAAGGAAACCAAATCTTAAAAATCACCTTCCTGGAGTCAAAACTTCCATGTTTGTTCAAATTTGGACTCCCATAAACATAATGATAGTTACTCTGGAGGTGAGAGTTACACATTTAAGAAATTAATAAGTCTGTGAATGGATGAATGAGTGAGTGAGTGAGTGAATGAATAGAACAATTGAGAGCTGTCAGAAAACTAAAACTTATTTGGGTCTCAATGGAAAAAACATTCCAACTCTTCACCCTCTTCTCAAACCCCAAAGAGTTCGTGGTTATTAGAAAATGTAAGATGCAGTATTACCAGTATTATATGTTAGTATGAACTAGTGCAATTTACTGAGCAGGTGCATTATACTTGCTGAATGAATGTGTTTGAATGGATTTTCTCAAATGTCATCATTGGATTATAGCAAGGCAAGCACAGGGCCATGCTCAGCTCCTCAAAGGCCACACTTCAACCTGCACTCACTTGGAATTTGTGCAGGCAGAGATGGCACCAAAAACAGCTGAAGTTAGGATTCAGAAACATAAGTGAAAACTCTGTAGTGAGGAACAGTTCACAGGACTGTTACTGTAAAACACAGGCTTACCAGGATAAAACAGTATTTAGCATGTGAAAGATGTTTTCATACATCATCATAAAGTCCTATTTTTTTCAACTATGCAGATTGATTTAGTGAAAAGTAAAAAAAAATACATGTATAGATTTTCAATAAACTGGTTAACTGTGGTCACCAACAGTCACAATAATTACTGGAATTTTTTAGAATATCATATATTTCAAGATGAGACCTACTCAGATTGAGGTAATTGGGAAGTTATTTTATCAGTATCTGAGATTTAGAGCACTAACTTCAGTGGTTCTTAAAAAAATTGTTATATCTTAAACCAACACATGTTGGGGTATGTTATTCTCCACTATGTACTAATTCTATATTAAATCATTTTTGTATTGTATTGAATAACTTTACATATAGTATTTTAAGCAACCTTATGGACAATATTGAAGGATACACAGATTTAATTTTTTAAAATCTTCAGACTTTTGTCAAGAATCTTTTAATCCTCATTTTAAAATGACAATTTTTTTGTCATCCCCAGAGTTCTATTCATCAATACTCAAAAGAAAAAAAAATTGACAAAAGTGCATTTGTATGGTACTCTGTATTTCAGAGTGTTTTTTATACCTTAAATTATAGACAGACAGATAGATAGATAGATGCGTAGATAGATAGATACATACATACATACATACATACATACATACATACATACATAATTTTTCAGAAAACAATTAGGGTCCCCTTCCTTTTTGTATTTGGATATCATTGAGAAAAAGCATTCATTTTTCACTAGGTGAAACGTGTGTTCTTAATTTGCAAGGATGGGGAGCTTTTTGTTTTCAGGGGTCTTTGATTTAAAAAAAACAACAGTGAATATTCTTTTTCTAGAAGGTTGATCAGGATGTAAAACAATTTACCAAAAGAATGCCTTAAGGTAATGAGTCCCTCTAACAAATTAAGTTTTTATTTTACAAAATTTGGCCTGATATTGAGGTTACAGAAATTCAATGACGACATTCAGCAAAATAATCAGTATAATTATAAACTGTTCATGATTACTCATTTTAAAACAAGTGATATCTGTTTGTAATAACTTTATTTGGGTTGGCAGTATAATTTTAGTTTTATATAATTATGAGCTAAGAATGGAAAGCATAAAGCATGACTAATGTTTTAATTTTTAAGCATCTCTGGAATGTGACTTTTAGATATATGCCTCAGCACCAATTATAAGAAAGCCTAAAAATTTTTACAAGTAATATTTCATAATGAAATCTGTAGAAAGCTAGTTATCTGTCAAATATAATTCTGAGGATTTAAAAAATGAATAAAAATCAGAATAAATCACATGGAAAAAAATCAAACACATAATAGCTATTTGTTTTTTATTGTTTCTTTTTTTTTCTTTTCTTTTTTTCAACTTTCATATGTTTGATTCAGGTGAGTTATGCACTTCCATTTTTACCCCCAAATACAAATTGCAGAATCACATCAGTTACACATTCACAATGTTTACATAATTCCATAATAGTGACTGTTGTATTCTGTTGCCTTTCCTATCCCCTACTATCCCCCTCCCCTCCCCTCCCATCTTCCCTCTCTACCTCATCTGTTGTTGTTCAGTTCTCTCCCTTCCCCCCCCCTTTCCCCTCACAACCTCATATATGTGATTTCGTATAACGATGAGGGTTTCCTTCCATTTCCATGCAATTTCCCTTCTCTCTCCCTTTCTCTCCCATCACTCATCTCAGTTTAATGTTAATCTTTTTCTCATGCTCTTTCCCCCTGCTCAGTTCTTAGTTGCTCTCCTTAAATCAAAGAAGATATTTGGCATTTGTTTTTTAAGGATTGGCTAGCTTCACTTAGTATAATCTGCTCTAATGCCATCCATTTCCCTGCAAATTCCATGATTTTGTCATTTTTTAGTGCTGCGTAATACTCCATTGTGTATAGATGCCACTTTTTTTAATCCATTCATCTATTGAAGGGCATCTAGGTTGGTTCCACAGTCTAGCTATTGTGAATTGTGCTGCTATGATCATTGGTGTGGCAGTATCCCTATAGTATGCTCTTTTAAGGTCCTCAGGGAATAGTCTGAGGAGGGCGATAGCTGGGTCAAATGGTGGTTCCATTCCCAGCTTTCCCAGGAATCTCCATACTGCTTTCCATATTGGCCGCAACAATTTGCAGTCCCACCAGCAATGTACAAGAGTACCCTTTTCCCCACATCCTCGCCAGCACTTATTGTTGTTTGACTTCCTAATGGCTGCCAATCTTACTGGAGTGAGATGGTATCTTAGGGTGGTTTGGATTTGCATTTCTCTGACTGCTAGAGATGGTGAGCATTTTTTCATGTACTTATTGATTGATTGTATGTCCTCTTCTGAGAAGTGTCTGCTCAGGTCCTTGGCCCATTTGTTGATTGGGTTATTTGTTATCTTATTGTTTAATTTTTTGAGTTCTTTGTATATTCTGGAAATTAGGGCTCTATCTGAAGTGTGAGGAGTAAAGATTTGTTCCCAGGATGTAGGCTCCCTATTTACTTCTCTTATTGTTTCTCTTGCTGAGAAAAAACTTTTTAGTTTAAGTAAGTCCCATTTGTTTATTCTTGTTATTAACTCTTGGGCTATGGGCGTCCTATTAAGGAATTTGGAGCCTGACCCCACAATATGTAGATTGGAGACAACTTTTTCTTCTATCAGGTGCAGGGTCTCTGATTTGATATTAAGCTCCTTGATCCATTTTGAGTTAACTTTTGTGCATGGCGAGAGAAAGGGATTCAGTTTCATTTTGTTGCATATGGATTTCTAATTTTCCCAGCACCATTTGTTGAAGATGCTATCCTTCCTCCATTGCATGTTTCTAGCCCCTTTATCAAATATTAGAAAGTTGTAATTTTGTGGATTGGTTTCTGTGTCCTCTATTCTGTACCATTGATCCACCTGCCTGTTTTGGTACCAGTACCATGCTGTTTTTGTTACTATTGCTCTGTAGTACAGTTTGAACACTGGTATCGCTACACCTCCAGATTCACACTTCCTGCTTAGAATTGCTTTTGCTATTCTGGGTCTTTTGTTATTCCATATGAATTTCATGATTGCTTTATCTATTTCTACAAGAAATGCCATTGGGATTTTGATTGGCATCACATTAAACCTGTAGAGAACTTTGGGTAATATTGCCATTTTGATGATGTTAGTTCTGCCTATCCATGAACAGGGCACATTTTTCCATCTTCTAAGATCTTCTTCTATCTCTCTCTTTAGGGTTCTGTAGTTTTCATTGTATAAATCTTTCACCTCTTTTGTTAGGTTGATTCCCAAGTATTTTATTTAATTTTTTTTTTGAGGATATTGTGAATGGAGTGGTTTTCCTCATTTTCATTTCAGAAGTTTTGTTACTGATACACAGAAATGCCTTTGATTTATGCGTGTTGATTTTATATCCTGCCACTTTGCTGAATTCATTTATTAACTCTAGCAGATTCTTTGTAGACCCTTTTGGGTCTGTTAAGTATACTATCATGTCATCCGCAAATAGCAATAATTTAAGTTCTTCTTTTCCTATTTTTATGCCTTTAGTTTCTTTTGTCTGTCTAATTGCTCTGGCTAGTATTTCAAGAACTAAATTGAATAGAAGTGGTGATAGAGGGCATGCCTGTCTTTTCAAAGATATTAGAGGGAATGCCTTCAGTTTTTCTCCATTTAGGATGATGCTACCTGAGGCTTAGCATATATAGCTTTTACAATGTTGAGGTAAGATCCTGTTATCCCTAGTTTTTCTAGTGTTTTGAACATAAAGGGATGCTGTACTTTGTCAAATGCTTTTTCTGCATCTATCGAGATGATCATATGGTTCTTATCTTTAAGTATATTGATGTGGTGAATAACATTTATTGATTTCCGTATGTTGAACCAGCCTTGCATTCCAGGGATGAATCCTACTTGATCATGGTGCACAATTTGTTTTGATATGTTTTTGTATTTGATTTGCCAAGATTTTATTGAGAATTTTTGCATTTAAGTTCATTAGATATATTGGTCTGTAGTTTTCTTTCTTTGAAGTGTCTTTGTCTGGTTTTGGGATCAGGGTTATGTTGGCCTCATAGAATGAATTTGGAAGAGCTTCTTCTTTTTCTATTTCTTGAAATAGCTTGAAAAGTATTGGTATTAATTCTTCTTTGAAGGTTTTGTAAAACTCTGCTGTATACCTATCCGGTCCAGGGCTTTTCTTAGTTGGTAGTCTTTTGATGGCCTCTTCAATTTCTTCTTTTGTTATTGGTCTGTTTAAATTGTAGCAGAAGACAAGAAATAATTAAAATCAGAGCAGAAATCAACGAAATTGAAACAACAACAACAACAAAAAAAAACATTGAAAAAATTGATAAAACTAAAAGTTCCTTCTTTGAAAAAATAAATAAGATCAACAGACCCTTATCCATGCTAACGAAGAGAAGAAGAGAGAGAACTCAAATTACCAACATACGGCATGAAAAAGGCAATATCACAACAGACACTACAGAAATACAGAAGATAATTAAAAAGTATTTTGAGACCCTATATTCCAATAAAATAGAAGATAGTGAAGATATCGATAAATTTCTTAAGTCTTATGATCTGCCCAGATTGAGTCAGGAAGACACACATTATAGCTATTTGAGTTTCAACTAGAATAAGATGATAAATTCATGCAATGTAATAAAAATGGGCTCATATTCACAAATTGAAAAATCTTTTAAACTAATGAAGCCCCTCAGAATTTTCTTTAAGAAGAATGGAATAAATATAATTTTTATAAATTACTTTTTTTCTGTCATGACACCTTTTCACCATATTTAAAAAAAAAACTGATTTCAATCCATCTTTTTTTAAAAATTGGTACCAGGCATTGAACCCAGAGGCACTTAACCACTGAGCCACATCCCTAGCCCTTTCTATTTTTTTTTTATAGTTTGAGATAAGGTCTCACTACGTTGCTTAGGGTCTTTCTAAGTTGCTGAGGATGTCTTTGAACTTGTGATTGTCCTACCTCAGCCTCTTGAATCACTGGGATTATGGGCATGCACCACCATGCCTGTCTAGATTTTAATAATTTTTAAGAAAAATTCTTAGTAAGATATTTTACTCATTGTGGCCATTAATTGCCAACATAAATATTTAAGAATGTTTTGCATTTGTGGTTGAGAACTACATGGTTTGACGTTACATGTCAGATATATTATTCAATGTCTCATAATTACAGAATCAATTTCCAAGGTTTTTAAAACTGTTGTGTACTAAAATTCTACAAGTTTGGCTATTTAATTACCTGATAGGTAGCATTAATATTATATCAACCTACTTTTGTACTATGCATTTATAGACAGTATTTAAAACAATCTTACAGAGAACACTTATTCTATTTTAAAAATTATAGATGCCATATATAATATTTTCATATACCTAAAACAGTTAAAAAAGAAATCCACATATATACAATTAAACAACTGAATAATTAACTATTAATCAATAATATATTAACAATGCTAGATATTTTCATGGCTGAAACAAAAATCACCACTTTTACTAATATCTACTAGTACAAGTAAAAAATGTTTCCCTTTATATCAACCTCTTTTATTGAGGAATAATCATTCTTTATATTAATATTAGGTAATAATAATACCTTTGACTTATGCATTACCTCATAAGGTTTACAGAGTGCTTCCCATGCATGATAAATTAAATTTTAGCCAATTATATCCTGATATACATAACAAGTTAAACTCTTAAAAACACATAAGTTTTAGCATACTCATTCTACAACATATCATAGATTCAAAAAGATATTTGAAATACCAAATGTTTCTCTTGCATCTTACAATAGTCCGATGTCCTAAAATTTGATATCACATAAATTTTCAAGAACTTAACATTTGTATTTTGCATGTTACTCTACAAACAGTTTCAAAACTAAGAAAATGTACATCACAGGGAAACTTTATAACTTAGAAACCAACATTATTCTTCCACCACTAACCTCTGCTGAGATGTGTGGGATTACAAAGAGAAAGTCCAAACTGAAATATTAAACTTGCTCAGTACACAGACTAAAATGTCCAAATGAAAAAAAAAAGAATTAACAAAGGACAATTATGAATTGCTTATCATTACATATTCTCCAAAACCCAATCCTCTAGTTGGAAAACAAGAAATGTCATAACAGAGCAGCTGAGATGTAGGGGATACCAGCACTGAGAAGAAACCTGTGTCTCATTCAAGAATCCCTTGGTCTCATCCCCCCTCACTGTTACTGACCAAAACAGAGGACCCGTCACAGAAGAGCCCATATCTCTGTGAACAAACCTACAGGAGTAATGACAACATGACACCCAATAATCTTATTCCTACTTGTCATTCAGGACTAACCAGGGGCATCATCATGTCTAAGACACATTCTCTGATCACTGTCCCTCACTTCTGGATTAAATGTCACCTTTATATGCAAGTGGGTGCTTAGCCCAATTATTGCAGATAGAAAACACCACTAGAGTGATTTATTTACATTTTTATTTTGAGTGCTTTGAGTGCAAAGTTCCTGCAAACAGACAATTATTATTTTATTTTTATATTCTCGGGACCAAACCCAGCCTAGGACATAAATGCTCAGTAAATGTTTATTGAATGTTGAATGGAAGTTGAATGTAGATACTGTGACTACATCTGGTACATCTACCACACTAATGATTTAGAGGTAAGGAGATAGAGTTAATTGCTTTAAAATGCAAAAAAAGAAAAAGAAAGATTTTTAATTGCATGTAGTAAAAATGCCACTATACAGTTTCCCTAATGGTGGAACTAATGCAGTTATTATACCAGGAACCATTTTGAACCTGCCATTATTGACTACGTAACACCTCTGAAGTATAAAAATGGAGACATGCATCATTTATTATAATGAAAGTACTTTACAACCATTGACACTTTAAATCAAAAAATGTGATTTAGAAAAAAACTATTTTTTTGAACATTTCTTTTTCTCCCTGGGACTCCATATTTTATATGTAAAACTTATGTGAAGCTTTCAAAGTATTACCTTATTTTTCCCTTTCCAGTTAAATATAGTAGTATCTTGTCACAAAAAAAATTCAGAAATTATTTTAAATATTTATATGGAAAAACTGGTATCACTGAATTAAAAACACATTGTGTTACAGATGGCTAACTCTCTAAAATAAAATTTTATTTTCTTCTTTTGAAAAAATGATTTTCCAAAGTGAAGCTCAATTTAAAAACTACCTATGTGTTGTGGAGTTAGGGGTGTATTTCAGTGGTACAGCATTTGCCTAGCATGCACAAGGCCCTGGGTTCAATCCCTTATGCCACAATAAATGAATAAATAAGAGAAATTTATACAGGAGCAAAACATACATATGCTTCACTAAGACATATAAAAAGATATTCTATATATACAAGATTAATAGTTTTCATGAAAGTAATGATCCTGAAGAGACTGTAAAAACTTTGCAAATGTTCCTGTCATTTATGGAACACATAAAACACTAATTTATTAACTGCCTGTTTCAACTTTATTCTATTTTTATCTAAAGCATCCTTAAAATAACAGAGGGACATCTTGAGATGAGTACTGAAATGTGTACTTTGGATATATATTAAGGATAATAGGTGTGATCAAGGGAATTATAATCAGAGAATAAAGCAGACAGACTTGAATTTTTATCACAGTTTCACACACAATAAAGCTTGATTAAGTATCAGAAGGCAAAGTGCTGCATATACAAAGCACAAAATACAGTCTAATAAATATTTCTCATGCTTAGCTGATTTCAATTTGGTTCTTACATTTAACTTCATGAAAGTCTAATCTAAAGAATATGTTTAAATGTTCTCTTTTTCCTATGACAAATTATTCAAAACTTTGTTAAAAATCTCTAAACCACTGCATACTTTACAATACAAGAGGAAAAAAAGAAAGAGATAAATTATTAATTTTTAAAGTTACCCAGCAACTCCATTGCATCATCTTCCTTGTCAATGTCTTCTTCTGTACAGATGGGGTAGGGCAGTGGATAGACTCAAAGGAATCCTGAGAAAGCATGGCTGCCAGAAGTTTCTTATGCTGCTGTTGCTGCTGTTTTAATCCTTTAGTCTTGGGCTCTATCTTCAACCTGAAGAAATATTTACCATTTATTAGTTGAGGTGAGTAAAGAGAATTTACAACTTTTTTCATTCATGTATTCTGTTATGCAAATTGATGGACAGATCAACTAATATTTTCCCCAAGGATAATAGAGTCATAGAATCTCTCTGAGACAACCTGTGATAATTCACTAACAAATTCCCAAGTGAGTGTGGGAAACCTGAAAACTCCAACACTCACTTAAAAAAGCAGGCCCTATGTTATGCACATACCAACTGTTGCAATGTGAGAATTAATTGATTTTCTGATATTTGAAAAGAAATAGAAAGTCTAGGTAATTATTTGCTGATTTATAAAACACATGATTGTCAAGCAAAATATAAGCCATTGGATAAGTATTTTAACCTGCTACACTAAGATTCAAAAATTAAAAATAACTGCTTTAATTTCTTTTGACTGTGTGTATACAGTTGTCCCAGCACCATTTATTTGAAAACACTACCCTCTCCACCAATCATCTTGCAATAATTAGAGTGCTTTCAAGTCCACCTCTTTGTAAAATTTCCTAGTTGACTGTTATTTCTATTAATATATACAGGTGTGTCCTCAAAGTCAGGAGACTGTTGTGTAAGTATCAACATTTACCACTTTAAGTGAAGTGTGGCCACCTTACTTCTGCTTCAATTCCTTTACCTTTCTTACTTTTAAATACTATTATTTTGAGTGTCCCATAGCATTGTAATTTTTGTTTCAAAAACCACTATATAAAATCCCTTGTATATACTCATATTTCACCTATTTATTCTTCCTTCCCAATGTTCCCAGATTCTCTTGTTCATCATTTCCTTTTTGAAAAACTTCCTTCCTTCCCTCAGGTCCTGAGCTTTCTTTCTCCACCACCTACTTCCACCTTGATGTTCTACTTTACCTAGGGCCAAGAACGTTGGAGTCAGCTAACAATGGACTGAACCTCTGAAACAATGAGACACAATATGTTTTTCTTCCTCTATGTTGTTTTGTCATGTCTTTTGGTCATAGTGATGCAAAATCTCTTTAACATTTGTTGTACTTGTCAGAATCTTCATAAAACACCTGCTTCAAACAGTAATACTTGGAGAATTATTATTTATTAATAAAGGGGAAAATATCTGTAGAACTATAATTGTATTTTTGCATAAAAACAAAGTAATTTTGTTAAGCATATGATATTATTCAATAAAATATTTTGTTGTCATTTAAGTTTACAGTATAAAATGCAAAATCATAAATGAGAACTTCAGATGCACTACTCAGTAGGCATATTAATCTAGCTACTTTGCATAGTGCTACAAATATTAGCACTTTTAAATTGTCATATGCCAATGTCATGGTGGCCTGGACACCCTTCCTGAGAAACAGGATAGATAAAACGGGCCTGTAGTTAATATTGCTCTGCTTGTCAAATTAGAGGCCTCCTTCCTGCCAGGGGTAGATTCTTTATGTGTACTGGACTCATGAAAAAACCCAAAAACCTGAGTGCTAGTTACTGGAGGGCTTGCAACAACTCATTTGACCCAGAGGATCCTTGTTCTGACTTCAAAGGGGTCAGGAGCCTGACCAGAAGAAGGCAAGAGACTTCATCCAATAGTACACTTCTTTTTTATCCTTTTAGATTGGGAGGGACACATGGGATTTTTCCTGAGTTTCCTGGGGTGCTGAGAATGTAATTCACAGCCACACACAGGGCCAAGACTCTGATTCACACCCAGCTTTTACAAAGCACTTTACTTAAAAGGCACAGATTAGGCCTCTTCATTTCCATTTGAAACTGTTTTTTTGAGGAGTCCCAAAGGAGTGCCCTAAGGCAAACACCTCCCTGACATTCAGGGGAACAGAACAATAGGGAAGAAAGAAGCCTGGAGGAAAACTTTTTTTTAATTGAACAATGTGGCACTGACAGCTCCTAATCATGCAACTTGGGTTACCATCTATCCAAGCAGAGATTCTCCAGAGAGATCCTTATCAGTCATGCTAATTTTTCAGTTTTCTGAGATGCATAGCATGCCCTTCAGCAATCCAGTTCATGGCCATGTCACAGAGTTGAATGTGGTTCACATCTTGGACACAAAACCACAAACCCCTTCAGAGAATGGCCAAAAATGAGGAAGAATACAGGAACTTAGGATCTTGGTAGGTGTTGCCCATCTGCAAGGCAAGCAGCAGTCCATTCATAAATTGGCCATGAGGAGTCCTGCAAAGATTTCCACTAGACAGGACATATTCACGGCTGCATTCTTCTCTCTACTCTCTTTAACCACAAACCCAGTGGGATCCACTGACATAAAAAGGCTCACTAGTTAACAGTCCATTTCAAACCAACAACAAGAACAACAACAACAACAAAACTTTTTTCCTTCATGTTCTCAGAACATGAGACAAAATGACAAATTGAAACACACACCCACTGAGACACACAAACCACCCCTGTATTTGTCTGCATCTATTCACTCTGTGCTCTGACAGGGGTGTGAAAATATGTTCCTCAGCAGTGGCCTGGCCTGTCTCAGCTCTGGTCTCCTTGGCCATCTCTGTGTAGCTGTCAGGAGCCTGCAATGAGTCAACACTTCTTTCTCAGGAAAAGCCCCTGTTGAGACCATTCAAGGCATTTGGCTATCCACACATCACTAGGTACCAACAAAGAATGACTCTCGCCTTGGTACAGACAATCAAGTGAGCCCACTGGGAGTGGAGCTGCCTCTGGATGCCTCCCCTCCTGGATCCCAAGTTCAGAGAGTTCCATCACCAAGGAAGTGAGGTGAGGTCACTTCCTTCAGGGAAGTGAATGAGGTCACTGCCTTGGCAACCACTTTGTCCTAACAGTTGTTTCCAAGGGTCCCATGAGATGGAGGCTGCCCCACCTTCCTGTGATATTTTCACAACACATAAAGTCTATATATCCTAGGAGCCCAGGATCAGCAATCCACACAGACCTGATTGTGTCCATCTTCCCTGCATTGAGAAGAGAGAGGCTGATTCAGCCTCATTCCTTGATCCTGACTGGGTTCTTGGCCATGGAAGATGACTTTAGACCTCAAAATTCCTACCTAGCTGCCTACATTTGCTCCAGATATCATTTCTGCATCTACTTTTGAGCTTCTCAGCAGCTGTAGGATTCCCTACATACCTGTATGGCAAGATCAACTCAGGACCTGCTGTTATGTGACAATAGATTGAGGGAACAGAGTATATTTAAGGGTCATGTCATGTTCAATTTGGGTTAGGAGTCATTCTTCTGGATGAATACGGGTATTGGGCAACTGGGATATTTATGCGAATGTAATGTATTTGAATTATACCTGTGAGTCCCTTTTTGGGGGGGGGGAGGTATATAAGGAATTGCTAATGAGTTTAAAGTTCAAACTGATTTTTTATGAGACAAAGAACAGAAAAGTTAAAAAAATATTAAATTAATTGTGATATCATTTTCATAAATAAAATTATATACATATGTATTTACAAATTATTTTAACCTTATAAACAGTTATAAGTTATAAACAGAAGTGTCATTGCACTTTTCTCTGGGCTTGGTCCTATTATTGGAAGAAAACTTGTCCTTAAAATAACCCCATACAGAGGCAATTAATGCAATTAACAGGCCATATAATAATAATAATAATAATAATAATAATAATAATAATAAGTGAGGTGGGGAGGATTTCAGGGTTGTGTAGCATACCTCTAATATAAGTTACTTGAAAAGATATCACAGGAGAATTTTATACACTGTCTGAAGACATATATGTATATATTATTTATAAATAGTGTTTATGGGTTCTGTAGTCAGGGTGCACAAGTCCAATACACATTCTTTTTTTTTGTTCTTGGCTATTTTTTGTTGTAGATGGACACAATACCATTAGTAGTTTATTTGTTGGTTGGCTTTCTAATGTGGTGCTGGGTGTTCAACCCAGTACCTCACACATGCTTGTGAAGCACTCTACTACTGAACCACAACCCTAGTCCCTAAAGTCCTTTACTTAATTTTTTTTGAGGGGAGAGAGTGTATGCATGTAGTGCAGGGGATTGAATCCATGGCCTTATATCAGCAAAACAAGCACTCTACTGACTAAGCTATATTCTGAAACTTGATCTGTGATATTTTAACAATGAAGACTGAGCAGCCTGTCATTCAGCCTTTAATTCTGTGCCCACTTGGCTCAGGTTTGAGGTGGTGCCTGAAGCCTTAACCAATCAGTCTCTTAGGTGAGAACTGTCCAATCTTCATGAAGCCAGTGATGAGGCGGTGGGCTTCCACAATATTCTGTTCCCTTGGTTTCTGGAGCTGACATTTTTTGAATCTTTTGTAGGCTTCTGTCCTGGATCCAGAGCCCAGGTGTCTATGCTATGCAGAATCTGAAAACCAGTCACAGGGAGAATGCTGAGAACCCTGAAAGCCAGGAAATGGTAAGTGTGCCTTGTTATCTTGAAACTGGGTAGGAAGGTGGCTTAAAGCTGACAGGAGTGGCAATGATGGAAACTGGCAGTAATGGCTAGTGACTCCTAATGGTCCTCTTCAGAATCTTGTGGCCAGAGGGTCTCTCTGTGGCAGCTTAGTCTTGACCATCCTTTTACTAGTCTAGTAAGGCTTAGATCAGCAGTTGAAAACCTGGGCATTTTGTTTCATAAATACATAGTGTTTTCAACAAGCCCTTTGTGGGCTTCCATGTGCCATGAGTCCAGCATGTCTCCAGATTTTGTGGTGAAGACTGGGATAATTATCAGGAGAGAATCTGAAATCCATTTGTTGTACTCATGTATGAGATAGGCTGTTGATTTTAGGGCTTGTTACCAATGAGGGTTTGTTTGTTTGTTTATTTGTTTTTATTTATTTTATTTTAATTAGCACCATTAAGATCTATTTCAAATGTAAAAGACATTGAAGCCCACTTGTGGGAATACCTTCAACAAAGTCCTTTGTCCTAGGGGTGATTCCTGATTGAATTTGAAGAAAAAAGGATGGGTCACAGAAAGAATGAAAGTGAACCCATATGGTAGTCAGAATGCCTTTTCAAAAGCCTATTCTAAATGCATTATGATCCTTGTTATGCCCAAAAACATTAGTAAACTTCTAAGATGGCACACCAAAGTGAGTTTTTTCTGGTATCATTCCTCATACCACATGGTGGGAGTCCTATTTCTTAGATTTTTTCTTCAAAATTTATGAGAAAAGCACCCAGATGCATTTGGCAAACTGAGAAATTTTGGCTCATCTCAAAACTCCATTTTCAGCATTATCAATCATTATTTCCCCACGTTGTATTTCAAATGGATGCATCATTTATGTTTTTCTACAAGAACTGAAGGTCATTTTTAAAAGATTTTAATTTATCATTCTGAGATTTTCACATGAGAAAAAAGCAGAATAAAATTAGGTGACATTAAAAAGAATGAATAACTCTTAAATGAAGTTTATGTATCCCAACTAAGAAATTTTAAAAACTGTAATGGGTCATCAATTGAGGGTTTATTTATTTATTAATTTATTTGTTTGTTTACTGATTTATGGTCAGACCATTTTATTAAAATAACCAACAGAAGGGGCTGTGGTTGTGGCTCAGCGATAGAGCACTCACCCAGCAAGTGAAAGATCCTGGGTTGGATCCTCAGTACCACATAAAAATAAGTAAATAAATAAATAAATAACCCACAGAAACATTCCAAATATTTCAGGAAACTCTTTTCTGGTGTGGCAGGAAAAAACAAAAGTGGGACTAACTTAAATTTAAATTACATGCAAGTTCAATCTCTTTCTCTCTCTCTCTCTCTCTCTCTCTCTCTCTCTCTCTCTCTCTCTCTCTCTCTCTCTCTCTCACTCTCTGTACTGGGGATTGACCCCAAGGCCTCATGCTTGTAGGTAAAAACTCTACAAGCTGAGCTATTTACTCTGCCCCATTTTTTTGGGGGGGTAGACCAGGGATTGAAGTCAGGAGCACTCTACCACTGAGCCATATTCCTACCCTTATTTTGTATTTTACTTAGAGATAGGGTTTTGTTATGCTTGAATTCAGTACCCGCAAAAGACCACCAGAGACCAAGATCAATGTAAACAGCAAAGAGGTGTTAATTACCAGCTACCTCGGTCCTCCTTGTGCACACAGCAACTGTTGACACTGACAGGCCCCATCCCAAGGTTTGCAGCAGTTTTATACATTCTTTGGAGAAGGCAGGTACCCCCACATACATCATAGCATCTCTTAGCAAATTATCACACTCCATGGGAAAATCAAACAACAACTATAAAACATGATTAGCACATTCACTGGCAGGAAAAAGTTGGGTAGGGGAAATTGGTTACTAAAGAGGAGGATTGCTTTGAACTGATTGGTTTAAGCCAAGGGGGTGTTTATGCTGAACTACATGGTTTCCCATCACCATAAACTACTGGGAGGGTCACCTGGCATCCCAGGTATTTCCCTGCCTCATGCTGATTGGTGGTTGCTAGGGGGTTGCTATGGGTACCCACCTAGCCTGACTGAGTCAGGGACACCTGGTGCAGCAGATCTCAATTCTAGATAAACAACTTAGCAGGGTGGGAATGTGCCTAAGAGTGTTCTGTGGGTCTTTCCAAGGACAAAGGTCATGTCCCTTCCTTGGACAGGCTTTGCTCTGAGGTAGAGGCTGGTTTTACAGTTTCACTGAGTTGCTTAGTGCCTCACCATTGCTGAGACTGGTTTTGAATTTATGATCCTAATGTCTCAGTCTTGTAAACAGCTGATATTATAGGCATGCACCACCATGCCTGGTCAAGTTCAATTTTAAGGGCTAAAGTACACAGCAAATTAGATCAAAGTCCATGTCAATAACTTGGTATATTAATAAAAAATATATATTCTTAGTTGTTGATAGACCTATATTTTATTTAGTTATATGTGGAGCTGAGAATTGAACCCAGTACTTCACATGTGCCAGACAAGTGAGCTACCACTGAGCCCCAGCCCCAGCCCCCTGGTACATTTTTTATGGGGGATATTGGAGATTCAACTCAGGAATACTTGATTACTAAAACACATCCCCATGGTTATTTTTTTACTTTATTTAGAGACAGAATCTCACTGAGTTTCTTAGCACCTCACTTTTGCTAAGGGTGGCTTTGAACTTTTGGTACTTCTTCCTCAGCCTCTTCAGCAACTGGGATTATAGGCTTGCACCAACACACCCAAGCCCTGGTATATTTTTAATACCTGTTTTACATAGATTTTAACCAGTAGCCTTAACTTATTTCTAACATATGTTTAACTTGAATCCATAACCCAGAAATCAGTGAAACAGAATCTATTTTTTTTTTATCTCCAACACTGCATTTGGTTATGACAGTGTCTGAGTTAAGATTCCCCATTGAAGAATTTACTATGTGTTGTGTTCTCATTCTGACCTCCCATATGACCTACTTCTTGAGTTTTAGAATATCTGAAACAGGGTTCCCAGAGACTCAAAATTTTTTGGAGTATTTAGAAAACACAACTATCTGAGTCTTGCCTTCTAGGGACCAGTTTGAATTTTAAGTGTGTCACTTCTGAAGGGATGCACTAATTGGATGCTTTGTAGCTGGAAGGCATTTTCTTATATACTTTCTATATAAAAAGTACTTCATTTGTTTCCTTTTATTACATACTGTGAATAAAGATAAAATAAAAATAGATGTGTGGCAATATATTTAGCAAAAAGATTCCAATTCCTTCACATATATACCCATAGTTATTATTAGTGGATTGTATGACATTTTTTTTTTACCAAGAATTATTACTTATATCTTTTTATTTATTTAAATACTGGAAATTAACCCCAGGGCACTTTACCAGTGTGCTACATACCCAGTCTCCAACACTTTTATTTATTTATTTATTTATTTATTTATTTATTTATTTATTTATTTATTTTGGAGAGAGGGTTTTACTGAGTTTCTTAGGATCTTGCCAAGTTCTTGAGGCTGGTCTTTAACTTGGGAATAAACTCCTAGTTTTCTACCTCTTATCCTCCTAAACCACTGGGAATATAGGCATGTACAATCTTGCACTGCTACCCCAAATTATTAATAGTGGATTATGTGACATTTTTATTTTGGGCTTTTAAAGAACTTTAACATTTTTATTAAAAAATATATTTATTCAATTTATATTGTCAACAACATTTTTACATATTTGTGTACCCTGGAATCCCTATTAATTATGAGATATTTGCTTAGTTTTGTTTAATTTGGTACTGAGTATTGAATCCATGGTTGCATACCACTGAGACACATCCACATTACTTTTTATGTTATATTTTGAGACAGGGTCTCACTAAGTTGATTGTAGCCTTGTTAGGTTAATGAGGCTATTTTTGAACTAACAATTCTCCTGCGTCATTTTGCATGGCTTCTAGAATTTCAGGCATATGCCACCATACATGACAATTTTAGAATTTTATAATAGCCATTCCAACAGCACTGCATAGGCTGCAGAAAATCTATTTGATTAATGCATTAAATCCCTGAGACAAGTTTATGTGAAGTAGTCAGTGTAAGAGTATTGTGTAAAGATTAGCAAGGATTGTGGAATGTGATAGACATTATTATCTAAAGTACATATATGAAGACAGGAATTGATGTGAACATACTTTATATACAAACAGAGAGGTATCAAATTTTTTTCTATATGTGTAAAAAAAATTGTGATGCATTCTGCTGTCATGTATTTAAAAAATAAAACCAAAAAAAAAGATTTCTTTATATGTATTGCTGAGAATCAAACTCAGTGGTTTGCACATGATAGCAAAGTAGACTACCACTGAGACACAACTCCAGCCCATGTACCCAGCTTTTTATACTCTCTTTGTAGTAATCAGAAACAACTTTAAAAGTTAAAATTGCATTTATATCACTTTTTCTAGTACAATAATGTATTACTAACTAAACTTATTCTTAGTATTTTTTTAAAATAATCTAATGAATAACTGTTTTTTTTCCAGATCTTATTTTTTTCACTTCTTTAGGGCTTGGTGATGCATCTCCTTTTTTTTCAGAATATGGATGTCTCCTATTATCAAATGGGTTCATGCTAAGTGTGTTGAAAATAATGATTCTAAAAGTTCACACAATCCACACATTTCCAAGACTCGAGGGGAAAGAGAAAGGATGATATTCACAACCAAAAAACCATTTCCCATGGAAGCATAATATCAGTGTCCAACCTGGAGTGTAATCCAGATCTTTCAGTGATAAGGTTGTCTAAGAATCACAACCATAGGTTTTTAGGATCCTCTAAAGTACCCTGAATGGCTTTTAATCATTTACTCTTCTTCAAATGAAAATTTATGCTACCTACTTAAAAAAATAAAACACTATGAATGAGAAAGGTGAATGAGACTTAAGTTCTGTGGAGTTACTGAGGTTGACCTTTAATTATAGTTTATAAATAGTCAAATAAGAAGATGAGTTGTCTCATCTTTTCCAACACATGATATGGAATACTTAGATGAACTGACATGAATTAATGAAAATGCATTTCAGGGAAGTGATATCACAGAAACTTTCAGGGTAGATTCTTGGAAATGTAGGAAAAATATATTCACATATATATGCATTTCTATGGAAAAAATAAGTGATAAGTACATGAGTATGAAGGTAAATTTAGTGTGCCTCATGCATTGTAGGTTGAAGGTAATGATAAAGTAGTAACTGAGGAGATCCAGTAATCTATAATTGTGGGAGACATTAATAGAAATTTAGAAAAAGAAAATATAGTTAAATCCCTTTAGATTTGCCTCTGTCCTGTGTTCTTCTTATGAATTTGATTCTGTCAAATGAGATTACATGGGTATGGTTCTCTCTGAATTTATGTTTTCTCTTGTTTCTAGGATTTTATCAGATATGTCATGTAAATAATATGTGTCGTAAACTCAATTTGGGGGTTTTTACCATCTGTTATGGACTGCAGACCAGAGACCCACCTCACTCATTCTGTGCAATGAATTGACTTTTGTCAATCTTTGCAAACAATGATTGGAAGAACAAGAATATTGGAGGTCTTTTATATTCTATATGGTTGTCAGACCCCGTGGGGTTAAAGGGTATTTACCTGCTATGTTAGAAACATCTTACCTATGAGAAGGGCTTATCTATATATATATATTTTTTTTTTGTTTGTTTGTTTTGGAAGCCCCATAAACACAGAAGAGAAGCATTTATAGTCACAAACAAAGAAAAGCCAGAAGACATTAGATGTGAGAAAATACAAAAATCTTCTCTTATAGCTTTTAGAGATAAAAAGTTTATTTCTGTTTTCAGTAAGAAAACTAAAATTTCTCTTTGGCCTGACAATATTTTCATGTATTAAACTTGCTTGGAATTTCTACTTGTGTTTTGAATTCACCTATGCCTGGCTATCCCTTACCAAATAACAACCTTCTCTAAAACCTTACTGGTGCCTCATAAATTCTGGCTCCCGCTGACCAAAAAACAATTGTCTCTAAATCTCAGTGGCATCTCATAAATTCTAATGTCTGGAGCTGAATTTATTCCCTACCTTGAAATGTTAGCCATGTAGATCCTCAACCTGCTATCTGTCTTTGTATTATGCTTGTTAAAATCTTGTTATCTGTAAGTACCCTAGATACCCACCTCCTTTGTAACTTTTTCTGCTCTAAAAACTTTTTCCTGAAGATAAGGGTGATGATCTCTAGCATGGGATCTTATAAGAGACAGTCCTGGCCAGCTTTTGTGTACATAATACAATCTTGATTTAATTTGATTTAAAATTGGAATTGGTGGTCTTTTCTTTGTGTTTTGGTTCAACATTAACCTTTTTTTTTTAAATTTCAATTATAAATAAAACCAAATAACACAACAAAACCACTTTAAATGAGCCAGGTGCATAATAATAGTCATTCTTTACTGAAAACACAGTATTTATTATAGAATAATATAAGCTTAAAAATTAAAAGATAGCTCAAATATTAAGGGAGTTTAGGAGTTAGAAATTTTTTCTTTGAGAATATAGGTAGTAAAATAAGACAAAAGAGAAAATGTGAAGCATAAACATATTAAGTAATATGCAAAAAAATCACCAAAATATTTATTACAAAAAATCATATCTACAGAAATGGTTCAAAAGAAGAAGTCTTTTTGTCAGGAATAAATATTTGGACAAGAATGGAAGTTTTGGTTCTCTATTTAAGTAGTTTTACTCATAGTGAATAATCTTTACACTATTTCTGCATTTTACTGGTTGGAATTAATTATGATTCATATGTCTGTGAAAAAGGTTCTGAATGCAGAAAAATATTATTGCTCATGTTTATATCACCTACATTATTTGATCTTTCCCTTTTTAAACCAAAAATCTGCATAAAACCATCTCTTAATAAATATCTCTATCTTTGTATATTAGCAGCAACTGAGTTATAAAATTTGTTATGATAACTTGTCTCTTCATGTACTTAAAGACTATGAATTTGCTGCTTAGCCTTTACGTATGATTTTCTATGGTGTTCTCTAGTTATTTATGTCTCTATGCCAAGTTTTATACCAAGCTCTTAGTATGTGCCTTAATTACCCTGTGTAGCAATGTAGGATCCATGTCTTATTTGTGACACTTTGTTCTCAGAACTCTGTCTAAAGGGAAATATGTACAAGATGTTTATCCAGGAAAAAATCTATCTAATATTATATTTTATTTTATAATTATTTATATATTTATGTATACATATTTTTATTATTTAGAAACACACTTTGGTCTGAAACTACAGTAATACTAGTGTATTTTAGCTTGAATTGGTTGTGAGAAACAAACTAAAAAGACTTTTCTCTTTGTTGGTTGGTGATTTATGCAACCTCAGCAACCTAGTGAATAATAGCAGAAATGAATAATAACTCTCTAGGTTGAGGCAGAACCATCAAACTAGAAACATACCTTTAAATTTACATGAACCACTTTTGGAATTCTGTTCTGTTAGTTCTTCTAAAAAAATCAATGAAAGTGAAAAATAATGCAGGAAAGATAAATAATTAATTTCAAACAATTCATTTCTTAAAATACATAATTTTTTTTCAAATTACTAAAAATTCTGAAGAGTTAGAAAAGTTAAAAGCTTTATAAATAGCCTTAGGCAATTTCTCTTTTGCTCAGGACACTAGACTATAACTCCAACTCTTTCATCTCTAGAATTGGACTGTGTGCAAATATGAAAAAATGTGCTAAGATGTCCCACATGGCTCATAAGTTTTAAAATCCTGACAAGAGCTCAAATCTGCCATTTTTATACTTTACAAAATACAAAATCTTAAATTTGTATACTTAACAAACATCTGCAGAAGTGTAATTCAAAATGACCTAAGAAAACTGAAAAAATCTTTGAAGGACTGATGCACTGAAAATGAGGGACTTGTACTATTGAAGCCCTTATATTAAAAGTCTTTTTTATCATTGTCAAAATTTTACATGTTTATATTATCAATATATTAATCAAAATTTTATGTGTTTAATAACAGATATCTTAGTTCCTATTTTACTTCGTCTTTTAAAAAATTATTAGTAATTAATATTAATAATTTAATGCTCATACTTGTTAAAATATGAAACATATAGTTTAAAAGCTATGGCTAAAGCAAGTGAAAAATCCAGCCTAATTTCCTTTTAAGATTGGAGCCATCTCATCACAAAGGCATGAAATGTTAATTTCTGCTTCATTATAAATTACTGTGATTTGTGAACTTGCTTGAAATGCCTGTCAGTGCCTTGAACTCACCCATGTCTGGTTTTCCCTGATGAGATAACAACCCTCCCTGAAACTTTAGTGTTGACTCATAAATTCTGGCTTTCCCAGACCAAATAACAACTCACTCTGAAACTTTGGTGGTGCATCATAAATTCTGATGTTGTGATATAAACTTACTCCCTAAGTGCTGAACCATTTAGACCATTAACCTACTACCTGCCTTTGTATTATGCTTGTCAAAATCCTGTTATTCGTGTAAGTTCTCAAGACACCCGCCTTTTGCTTCTTTTTTTGTGCTATAAAACTGCAGTCCTAGAAAACTGGAGTGCTGTCTTCTTTTCCCATGAGTTTCAGGAGAGACTGTTATGCTCAAATGCGGGACCCCCAAAAGACCACCAGAGACCAAGATCAATGTAAGCAGCAAAGAGTTGTTTAATGCAAGCTAGTTCAGTCCTCCACATACACAGCAACTGGTGGCTTAGAGGCCCTGAGCCCAGGGTTGTCAGCAGTTTTATATACTCTTTGTGGAAGGCAGGTACCCCACATTCATCATAGCATCTCTTAGCAAATCATCACACATCTTGGGAAAATTATGAACAACTCTACAACATGATTAGCACATTCACTGGTGGGAACAAGTTGGGTGAGGGTGATTGGTTAGTACAAGATGGGGATTCATTTGAAGTGATTGACTTAGGCCAGGAGGGGAGTATGTGCTGAACTATATGGTTTTTCAAAATGTTATCAACCACCATAAACTACTGGAAAGGTCATCTTGCATCCCAGGTATTTTCCTTATCTCATGCTGATTTGTGGCTGCTAGGGGTTTGCTATGGTCTCCACCTAGCCTGACTGAGTCAGAGACACCAGGCACAGCAGATCTCTCCTTTTTTTTTGTAGATAAACCACTCAGCAGTATGGGTATATGCCTAGGAGTGCTCTGTGTGTTTTTCCAAGGACAAGAGTAATGCCCCCTTCCTTGGACAGTCTTTTCTCTGATGTAGAGGCTGGTTTCTCACCTTGTACCTTATGTTTTTGATGTATTTTTTAGCTGTATCTGGACACAATACCATTATTTGACTTATATATTTTATGTGGTACTGAGGATTGAACCCAGGGTCTTGTACATGAGAGGTGAGCACTCTACTGCTGAGCCACAATCCCAACCCATTATGTTTTGTTTTTATTGGGCATTTTTACTTTAGAGGGTTTCTCCCCAGTTCAAAGTTCAATCTGCCACCTAAAAAGAACAGATATCAAAAAAATTAACTGAAATTTGATAGTTATTGTCATTATTTTATATTAATTCCTGAATTATAAACAAGCATATATAATCCATAAAGTTAAATTACCTTATATGTAAGTTTAAATGAAAATGTCCTGTTGGTTGGGTTAGTTCTAACTTATGGAAAAAAACCTTGCCTTAAAATAATGGCAGCCTGAGACTCTAGGGTAGATTTCTCAGAAAAAAAAAAAAAAAGCAGCACTCAACGACCTGAGATTCTAGCCCTTATTCATTGCTCAATTGGATAATATTCCCTAAAAAGGGCTCACTTCTCTCAGATTCAGTGTGCATAATCTGAAGCCCCGTCCAATCAAGAGCATTTTGTGGGAACTGTCCAATCCTTTGTGTCATCAGGGAGGAGGTGGGTGGGCTTTCACTTCTTATCTCCTGAGTCCTCCATTTTTGCCATTTGTAGTCTCACACTTCAGAGTCACAGGTTGTTCTGGTGTGCAGGAACTGACTATCCCAAGTAGCCCTACTACTGGGAACCAGGCAATGGTGAGTGTGCATTGGCCTAGCAAGGGAGGATGAGCGAGAATAACTATTGGAACCACAAAATTGGCTATGTTGAAAATAGGAGCTAGCAAATTGGTCCTCTGGGCAGTCTCTGGAGTCTGCAGGCTTAAATCCTCCACTGGGCCACTATGTACCCAGTCCTACTGGCCAACCCAGTGGAGAACATGTCAGTGGCAGAGACTCTTTGCTGTCTTCCTTATGCTCAAAGCACATCCTCAGCATCTGCATAAAATACTATGTGGCAGGTGTGTTCCTGCAGCCCAGATGCTGGAGATTGACAGGTTGAATAATTATCAAAATTAAATCTCCAAGGGCCATTTTCCTGCAGGAGAGAAGCTGTCATTTTTGGGTACCTAATTTCCTTTTGTGCTAGCTAATTTTCATTTTGACTTTCTTTTATTTTTACTTTTATTATTATTATTATTATTATTATTATTATTATTATTTTGTTACAAAAGTTAGGTGAACTAAGAGATACTGTACTACTTAGCCATATCCTTGGTAGTGAAACCATATTTACAGATAGGTAGTTAGTGTAGTTAGGTAAATTGGCTCTAATATCCAGTAAAATCAAGAATGAACACAATATTGAGAATGGAATCCAAGAAAAGGAGAATTGAAAGTATCCCCAAGGCCCTGAGCCCATCCCATGGAAATTTTAATTAAACAGCTCACAGAAAACATGGAGATGCTAATCCAAAAGCCCTTCCTGCTCAGATTTCTCCTTCAGCCCACTTGTCCTCCACACTTTGGGCCTTCCCACCTACATTCCATCACGGGAAGATAACAGAACAAAGGACAGTAATGTGACAGGAATGTGGTATAGCTGAAGAAAGACCTAAGCTATAATTAAAGCTAAAAAGACCTTAGTTTAAAAAAATCCCTTTCATGGATTCTACCTCTTGGGTCCCCTTTTTCCTCTGGGGACAAGTCTTTCCTACTGTCCATTAATAAATCTTCTACTTTCCACTCTAAACTTGCCTTGGTGTACTTCTCTGGTGTTATACTTCAGCATTGGGGAAGCAAGGACTCTTCACCAGTAAACAGCACTAACAGGTATAAATTTATTTTGAGAAAGGCACTATCTAAGATTATTTTTGTTATGGTTTGATTTATCTAGAATTTGCTATTGCAATAAAGCATACTGTTTTTACATACATATGTATTCATATGGGGATATTATGTATATTGTGATTCTTTGATGATTATTGTAATATTATAATTTCACAATATATATGAATAGTAGGTGATGAAAAGTTCTGTTTTTGCTCTTATAATTGAAAAGGTTTTTGGATAAAGATACATATAACTTTGTAGATGAATTTTAAAAATTTATGCTTTTGTTTCTTACTTCACTTAAAGTAAGGCTTGTTGATTTTTTTTATTATTGCATTATTGTTGTATTTAATAGTCAGCTTTATTAACCATAAAACATGGAATATAATTTGCTCCCCTGCAGTATCCAGTAGTTCCCCTTTCCCTATTCTCCTACTTTCTTCTATTGTATATTTATTTATAGTTTTTTAAAATTATTGCTTTATAAAATACACATAAAAGTACACTTAACTGTGATATATTTATATTTGTACATAGCAATTTTGGTGAGATATATACTGTGGGTTAATTTGAAAGAAAATTATCACCTTTATAATGATGAGTTTCATCATCTATACATGGGATGAATAATTCAGTGTTTTATTTACTTTTTGTGACTTTTATTTTCTCATAAGTTCTACACATTTTGTTTAAAAAAAATGTACACATGTGAAATACCACTTGCATAAGGCACCAATATAAAATTTATACATAGTGTTTTATGCTCTTTTTTAAACTGTATATATTATGAAATGTGACTGGCCCTAGTGACCATTTTTTCCTACAGAATATTATTTATCTCTTCCAAAAGATAAATAATAAATAAGCCATGCCCTTGGGCTTCAAGTGTTTGGGTGAGTTCCACTGCATATTTACATGTTATCATGATCACATATGCTCTAATTTCAGTAAGTCTCTGTGATGGGGAGTATCATGTATATTCAATAGCAAAATAGTTTCCACAAATAGATACTATTTTAAACTCTTTTTGAGTTAATGATTATTAATTTGTTTTAAATGTTAATCAATATTACTTAATTTTTCCCATGATGGGTTTTTATTTTATATTTCTTAAATTTCTAAAGATTTTGAATTTTTATAATTAATAAACATATCTCATGTTTAAATTTGAAGTTCAAACTTCTGTACTTTATATATTTTTGGCTTAAAAGATTAGAAAAGGATCCAAAAATGCAGCTAGAGATTGATTTCAAGAAAAAGAAAAAGGTTTAAATTATTTTCTAAAATTGACTTTTTCTTTACTCATTTATTATAGGTTTCTTGTATGATTGTAAGGGTAGGTTATTTAAAGTGGATTCTAGGGCTTATCTTTGTTAATTACTACAGGATAAATAAATAAGAAAATTCTCTACACTATGGCTGCAGAAAAAAATAAATTTCTTTAAAAATCATATCGTAACAAATTGTTAAATGACATATTTACTAAACATACACAACTTAAAATTTTTTTCTGTAATATTTTTTGGCAGTGAATCATGAATTCTATTATCTGGATTTGGGGATTTAATATGAAATCATATGGAATAAAATTTGGCCAATCCTAGAAATATTCATAAATAATTTGTTGTTTATTTAATGAGATGTTGTAGAGAAAGCAACTAATGAGCATATTTATTTTTAGAAATAGTTACTTTTTTGCTTTTCCATTTCTAATAAGCCTTTTAGATTTATTTCCTTACTGAGTCACTCAGGGCCACTAATGTGTTGTTCTAAATTTGTAATCTCCAGGCATTTACCCTTCTAAGAAATTTGTCTTGAGAGCTCTGTTTCAGAAGAGTTTCTTAACATGAAAGAAAAATATATTTATGTTTCCCCTGAAATGTATTCTCAATGCAGTCTCTTCAAAATGGAGAGAAAATAATATTTCCCCAGACTGACATCCCTGTGTCAGGAGCTAAGAATACATTGATGGTCTTTGAAGAAATTTTATACAGTTTTGTCTCTGGGTAGTTTTATGGGGGCTGCTGAATTGCCATTTAGTATCCAGATACCCATGTTTTTTCATCTTTACTATGGAAATAATTTTAGAGGGCACAGATGAATAATGCTCTTCATGGAGGCTATGAATACCTGTGTGTTCTGTAGTGCACGCTGACAAAACCACTGGAAGACACTGTGGAGATTCTAATTTGTTAACCATTATCTGCCACTCACAGTAATTTTTTTAAAAGCTTATAATAACCTTTTCACTTTAGGCATCCATGTCATCTCCATTCCCAAGTATAAAAATTTGAATCTTTCTTTTCTGAATTCCAGGTTCCATTTCTCTTGTGGTTCTATGTGGTGCAAATAATTATGGTATTTTTGTCTTTCTTTTACACTGTGTTTCTAATAAAAATGTTCTCTGCTCAAGCCCATATTTTCCATGTCCAGCTATATTTAGAAAATGACATAGAAAATTTTATTTGATAATTTATAAAGGAGAGGTGAGAATACTTCTTGCTCATGTCTCCCTTCCTTAGAAACTGAACCAGAACTATACTTGGTCCTGTAAAGGGAGCAGCATAAAGAATCAGATATATAGAAAAAATGTTGATTGTATATTCTCTTCTAAGAATTCTCTGTTCAGATCCTTGGCACTTTTCTTGATTGGGTGGTTATTATTCTTATTCTTCTTCTTCTTATTATTCTTCTTATTATTATTTGCTTAGATTTTTGACTTCTTAATGTACCTTAGAGATTAGTGCTCTATCTGATGTGTGAGGGGTAAAAAATTCATTCTAGGATTTAGACTCTCTCTTCACCTCATAGATTGTTTCTTTTGCTGAGAATAAACTTTTTAGTTTGATTCTATCCCATTTATTGATTATTTGTTTTAATTCTTGTGCTATAGGTGTCTTATTAAGGAAATTGGGTCCTAATCCCACATGATGAAGATTAGAGCCTGCATTTTATTGTATTAGATGCAGAGTCTCTTGTTTAATTCCGAGGTTCTTGATACACTTTGAGTTGAGTTTTGTGCATGGTGAGAGATAGTGGTTTGTTGAAAAGGCTATATTTTCTCCAGTGCATGTTTTTGGCATCTTTGTCTAATATATTATTATTGTAATTTTGTAGTTTAGTCTCTGTGTCCTCTATTCTGTACCATTCATCTTCCAGTCTGTTTTTTTGCCAATGCCATGCTGTTTTGTTACCATTGCTCTGTAGTCTAGTTTAAGGTCTTGTATAGTGATGCCACCTTCTTCACTCTTCCTGCTAAGGATTGCTTGAGCTATTTTTGGTCTCTTATTTTTTCAGATGAATTTCATGGTTGCTTTTTCTATTTATATGAGGAATGCCATTGGGATTTTGACAAGAATTACAGTAAATCTGTATAGTGCTTTTGGTAGCATGGTCATTTTTATAATATTAATTCTGCCTATTCATGAGCAAGGTAGATCTTTCCATATTCTAAGGTTTTTTTGATTATTTTTTCTTTAGGGTTCTATAGTTTTTCTTGTTTAGATCTTTCACCTCTTTCATTAAGTTGCTTCCCAAGTATCTTATTTTTTTGAAGTTATTGTAAATGGGGTAGTTATCTTCATTTCTTTCTCAGAAAAATTTTCACTAATATACAGAAATGCCTTTGATTAATGGATTTTGATTTTTATATCCTGCTACTTTGCTTAATTTATTTACTAGTTTTAGATGTTTTCTGGTGGAGCTTTTTGAGTTTTCTAGGTATATAATCATATTTGGCATTTGCAGGTAAATGGATAGCATTGGGGAAGATAATGCTAAGTGATGCTAGCCAATTCCAAAAAAAATGCCAAATGTTTTATCTGATATAGAGAGGCTGACTCATATTGGCGTAGGGAGGGGGAGCATGAGAGAAATAGATGGATTCTAGATAGAGCAGAGAGGTGGGAAGAAAAGAAAGGGTGCAGGGGATTAGCAAGTTTGGTAGAATGTAAAAGAGTTCATCATCAAAAGTACACATATGAAGACACAAATTGGTATCACCATACTTTATATACAACCAGGGACATGAAAAACTGTGCTTTATACATGGAATAAGAATTGTAATGCCTCTGTTGTCATTTATTTAAAAAAATTAATAAAAATATGAAAAATTGTTTATAAATTATATACATGAAATATGTGCATGTTATATATAGAATATATGCATATATATATGTGTGTGTGTGTGTGTGTGTGTATAGATCTAAAGGAAGGCAAGTCTGTTTCCTGAATTTTTAAAAATTAATTAATTTATTAATTTGTTATAAATTGCTATTAGAGCAGAATGAATTTCACTTCATAGTACACAAGTGGAGCACAAAATTTTATGTCTCTTATACATAATGTATAATTACAAAACCCATATAACTCTGCTTTGTGTGCAAAAGATTTCCATCTCATTCCACCATCTTACCTAAATCTGTACCATCTCCCATTACCTCCCTCCCCTTTGTCTTATTCAAATTTTCTTTATTTCTTCCATGCTACCTCCCACTTCCCTCATTGTGGATCAGCATCCACTTAGCAGAGTAAACATTGGGTCTTTGGTTTAGTGGATTGGTTTACTTGCCTTAACATGATATTCTCCAACTCCATCCATTTACTTCCCAATTCCATAATTTTATTCTCTTTCAATGCTCAGTAATATTCCACTGTGTATATAGACCATATTTTCTTTATCCATTCATCTATTGAAGCACATATAGATTGGTTCTCTAGTTTACCTAGTGTGAATTGTTTGCTATGAACATTGATGTGGATATGCCACTGATTATGCTGTTTTTAGCTCTTGTTGGTCTAAACTGAGGAGTGCAATAGCTGAGTAAATGATGGTTCATTTCCAAGTTTTCTAAGGAATCTCCTATTCTTTTCCAGATTGGTGTCACCAATTTAGAGTTCTACCAACAGTGTAAAAGTGGGTCTTTTTCTCCACATCCTCACCAACATATATTTTTGCTTGTATTTTTAATATTTGTCAATCTGATTGAAGTAATATTAAATTTTAGAATACTTTTGACCTACAATTTTTTAATTGGTAGGCATGTTGAACATTTTTTATTGATTGATTGATTGTTTATCTTCTAAGAAGTGTGTCTCTACAGTACCTTAGCTCATTTAATTTAATGATTGGGAAATTTGGTTTTTGGAATTAAGTTTTTTACGTTCTTTATATATCCTGGAAATTGGGGGTTCTAGCTGATGTGCATGTGGTAAAAATTTGCTCCCATTCTCTGGTATCACTTTTTGCCTCACTGATTGTTTCTTTTGCTGAGAAGAATCTTTTCATTTGAAATTCATCCCATTTAGTGACACTTGTTTCTATTTCTTGTACTTTAGTACTATTCCTAAAGAAGCAAAATTTCAAATCCACCATCTGGGATTACAGGTGTATGGCATCATGCATAGCAACACAATTCATCTTGATTTCAAGTCCACCTTCTTAAAGGGCTTTCATCCTAGGAATTAAAAGAAAATGTTATAGACAGGCCATTGGGTCTAAGGACATAAAATAAGAAATATACCATTAATCAATTTAAATAATAGACTCAAATTTTTGGATCTCGAGAAAACACACACACACACACACACACACATACACACATACACACATACACAAACACACACCATACACTTTCTGGTTAAATCTCCCTGCCTTCACTCAGGGCAGTTTATCTCTAATTTTCTGTATCTCAGGAGAAATATTGATTAAAAAAGGTATCTTTCACCTGTAGCATAATAAGAAGTGGTCATGTCCTTTATCTTCCTGAACTCAGGACAAGCATAACTCTCAAATATGGTACTTTGAATTGAGATTTTTCTGGAGTCTCGACATAGTTGTGAGGGTGCTGTTTCAAAATTACATATAATTCATTAGTAATATTTTAGTCACATAATGGTAATTTTCACAAAGTGGATAATTTGGGTTATGCTATAAAATTCAATTTTTATACTTTTATATAAATTCTAAAAACATATTATCTTTTTACCTCATATAATTTTAATGTTAAATCTGTTTCCATACAAGAGAATTTAACTAAAATTTTACAGGATTGTCACTGTATTATTTCCATCCATAAATAATATATTTACATATATAATCTACAAATTAAATGCTTTTCTGGGTTGGCTGGATTTTACTTCTCCAAGGACACCTTGCCTTAAAATAGCTGAAGCATGAGGATCTGAATTTGAATTCCCAGAGCCTCAAAAGAAAATAAATAATAATAAATGTATAGACAAGACCCTTGAATTGTGACACCATTTACTTCTGGATTTGAGGTTATCTCCTAACACTCAAAAAAACTCACTAGGCTCAGATTGAGCATATAAAGACATAAGCTGTGTCCAATTAGGAGCCCTTATACAAGCATTGTCCAATCCAGCACACATTCAGTAAAGAGAAGCAAATTTTGACCATCTGGTGTGAAGCCTGCCAGTGTGGGTATCATTTTCTAGGCTCTCTCACTTATGTTCAGTGAACCTGATTTTTTTCTCCTGTATAGGTACTTTGTGATTTATAGGGAGGACACTTTGTTCCTAAAAATGTAGTAAATGATGAGTGTGCAGTGAAATCCTGAGACGGGATGGTGAGTCTGGTTGTAACTGGTTGCACTGACTATGGTGGAAACTGGCAATGGTTGACTAGAATCCCTTGTGTAATCTTTAGTTTCTTCAGTCCTGATTCTTTTTCTGAGAAAGGTCAGCCATGGATCTCCACTGACCAGTCAACTGGCACATATATTAACAGTAGGCCATCAAAGTTCTATAATATCCTATAGAATATCTTCAGCCCCTACCTTAAGGTCTATCTGAGAACATTTGTGGCAACATTTTAGAATCTTCTCAGATTTTTTGTGGATTCTGGAGTGGGGAGATCATCAGAATGACAAATCCATGTATTTTTTCCTTCAGGAGGGGGTTGAGATACTTTATAGGTATCTCAGTTTTTTTTTTCCTCCTGAATTCATTCTCCTTCTTTTTGGAGATGTGGTATTGTGGATTGAGCCAGAGGTACTGTACCACTTAGCTACATACCTGGAACTTTTTAATTTGTTTGTATCTTCAGATAGTTGCTGAGTGTGATTTTACATTTGTGCCCCAGTATTGTGAGTTGTATTTATATATAAAATTTTAGCTTCTTGTTCAATGACAACTTCCCCCTTTCCCAGAATTATCAGTTACTTTTTTTGCAGTATTATCAGTTACTTTACCCATATTATATTTTAAATGAACATGGTATTTCAATTGTTATACCAAAACTTGATAAGACTTCTAAAGTATTTTTTCTCTCTGGGTACAATGATATATGCATATTAATTACAGAGACTCTAGTGGCTAAGTCAATAAGATTACAATTTCAAGGTAAACATCAGTAACTTAGGAAGACCAATTAGACAATTAGAAAAACATGTCTCAAAATTTTAAAACATGGCCAGGTATGTAGTCCAGAATTAACAAGCTCCTGTTTCAAATCCCCAGTACCATAGAAAAAAATCAAAATCAAATTTTTGTTGTTGTTTATGAGCGTTTTACATGATTGAAAAGTAAAGAAGAATCCCTTGATCTTGGCAAAATCATGTGTTTCTATTCTTCCTTTTTGTCTCCAAGGGCAGACCACCTGTCAGAGTGTTTTTATGCTCTGATTTTCTTTTGTGGAATGTATATGAGAGCATTCTCATTTCCTACTCTAGTATTTTCCCTGAACTGTGTTTCAGAACTATGTAATATGAGGATCCCACAGCTGGTACATCTAAAGCCTCTCGTAAGTCCAGACCAGTACTTGGGGCTTTTCTTGTTCAAGAGCAGTATAAATGTAGAGGGTTTAGTTTGTCAAAGGAGTACCTGAGAGAACTCTCAACTTCCATTTTTTAAAATGTCTTCACTAATTTATAGTCTAGCACAGTATTTCTTTCTTCCATATTCATATAATTGGAATACTACTTACTATTCCACTTTTTCAGAGTAGCCATTCTAACAGCTGTGCTCAAGCTGCAGAAGATCTTATACTTGGCTGGTGCAATATTCGGATGCAAGCTTTTTAGATTTCAGGGTGTCTTATGCTCATTGGAAAAAAAATTGATGTACACCTGTTTTAGAAATAAAGTGGGATCTGTGATTCTAACAATTTTTCTTCACTAATATTAGAGATTTTAGCTCATTACAATGTTGGCACACCAATGTGAAACCACTTCTTTTTGATCTAGGGGATTTTCACCTGCACAGTTGCCAATGCTTTCAATGCTTTGAGGTTTCAGATGTAGTCCATTGAATGTAAAATGTTAATATTGGAACAAATTACGTACAGAAAGAATTGGTTAGGTCTGGTGTTATTACTGAAGTGAGCTGGGCAAGAGAGCACAGGAAGTGCTAAATTGCCACTTTGGCTTTCAGTGGTGTTCTCTATTTCCCCTGTTAATTTTTCAGTACTGTCTAGATAAAAGTTCAACTGTCAGCAAGAGCTCTTTGCATTTTTAGAGAATGCTGGAAAATCCCTCTAAGGGATTAAAGGTTCCCTTAAGATTTAACACCTCATCCACTTTGATCTAATGGAAAAAAGCTTGTGGATCTTGCATGACCTTAGAAAACCACTTATCCCCCCCCCCCCCCCGGAGTGATACTCATATACATCTTATTCCTTTCTCTGTGTGTAAAGATATATTAGCAATCAAACCTGGAATCTTTTTTAATTGTATCTGTTTTTTAAAATTTGTACTGAAGTTTGAAACAAGGGGTGCTTAACCATGAAGCCATATCCTCAGTCTTTTCTTTAATATTTTATTTAGAGACAGAGTTTTGCTGAGTTTCTAAGTGCCTCACTAAGTTGCTCAATACAATATAAATAAGAAAATATTATACATAATATTATCTTAGAATTTATGATTCTTTTTCCTCATCCTCCTCAGTCACTGGAACTACAATAATCCATCACTAGACCTGGCCCATTTGCTTTTTAAAAGCACCAAAATTGATATTGGTAACTTTCTCTGTGTTATGTTCATCTTCAATAGCTATTAATTTTGCTCTTTTGCTTAAGATTTTCTTTACTTTTAGTTTATAAAATTTACTTTTAATTGGGATGGATGACTTGATAATAAATTCTTAGTCATTTTATGGCTTACTAATTTTTTTCTGTATGTTTTATTTTCAACCTCAGGTTTAGATGAATTCCAATTATTGCAGCTGTATTAAGGTCTAAGTGAAAGATAATAACCTGTATGGATATTGTTAAAGTAATGAAACCACAATTTAACCCAGTTTTTTGACTGTATTCACCCGAAGGACATAAAATCAGCATACTACATTGACACAGCCCCATTAATGTTTATAGCAGCACAATTTACAATAGCTAAGCTATAAAATCAACCATTCAATGATGAATGGGTTCATTTAATGATTACAGGATAAAAAAATGTTGCTTATGTATACAATAAACTATTAATAAGCCAAAAAAAGAACTACTTTATGACATTTGCCAGTAAATGGTTGAATCTGGAGATTTTATGCTAAGAAATACAAACTATTTTTTTAAAACCAAAGGTTGAAAGTTATTGCTGATATGTGAAATCTAAAGCTCATAAAGTGGGGAAGGGTAAGAAAAGAAGGTCAGTAGATGGCACAATGGTAAAAAAAATAAATGAATGAATAAATAAATAATGAGCAAATAAATAAATAAAAGTAAAGGGGATAAAATATTAAAGATATATATATATATATATATATATATATCTTTATATATATTTATTTATATATTATATATATTTATTTATATATTATATTATATATATATATATATATATACACACACATATATCTGAGTGAATCCTACCATCATAGCCACCAAAAAGAGCAGGATTTTAATTAGGATAAGATATATTCCATGCTTGCTTCATACCATAAAAATTGATTTTACTATCAGGTAGAACTAGAAAGAACCAATAAAAATATATATTTGTTTGAAGAGCTATATGTATATTATATTATAAACATCATACAATACATACCTCAATCTAATTGTATTATAATATATATATATATATATATATATATATATATATATATATATATATATATATTATTTGTATGTAAAAAAATGTTAAAATTATAAAAATGAAAATCCAAACAGGATTGTTGTTGCTATTTTCAATATTGATAACATACACAAATACCATATAATGTTTGAACATAAATTCACTATTAAATATTTCCATTAAGTGGTCTGTCTACCTTGTTACATTTCAAAATTTCTCTTATACCTTTGGAATTCGAATTACTAGGGACCTCACTACATATTAAGAACAGCCAGCTCTATTAGAGAAAAAACAAATAAGATTCTACACTTTAGTAAATCTCTGATTACTGGTTGTACAATTAAAATGTGAGGATTCCCTTTCTTAATTATCATAATTTTCTTATCTGAAAAATATGTATAATTTAGATCATGATATAAAAAATTACTAAATATATATTTTTGTGGTAATGCTTGAGTTTTATATTGTGTTTTATAAATGTGGACTATATATACATTTTTGAACTGAAATCACTTTTTCTGCAGAAGTAGATAATGATATCTTTTTGTTCCAAAACACCACCTACACGATAGTCTACTAACACTCATTTCAACTTCAATTACATAACAGACTGTGCAAATGTTTATGTAGTCAATGTGTTATTTATTTACCTATTATTATTTCAGGTACTGTTAACATTCAGGGATATAGCCATTGATTTTACTGAAGAGGAGTGGGAATGCCTTCAGCCTACTCAGAAAAGCTTATATAAAGATGTGATGTTAGAGAACTATAGAAAATTTGCCTTTCTTGGTAAGTTTAATTTCCTTTTAAATTTTTAAATTAATAATTATTATTTAATTTACTTCTGGTATATCTTCTTGGAACTTCTCTATAAGAATGAGTTTCAGATTTGTGTTTCAATACATAAGGGCATTTTTAGTAAAGGTATTTTACTCTTTAATATATATTATTTTACTGTTTAATCTCTCTCTTTCTTGGTGTGTTATACATCTTTCAGTTTAGATAAGTAGTACCTAGCATAATTTAGTGATGTAAACTATTGTAGCCTAAACAAAGCAAGGGACACAGTTGAGACATTAAAATGTCAAGGAGAAAACAAAACTAAAAAATGTTGACAGAGTAGTTGTTCAGCAGAAAAAATTTCAGATGCTCAACTTTATTATTTTTATTGTAATCATTGAACAATACTTCCCTACATTGATCATCTTTTCAAATTCTTTGTAGTCCTCTGCTCTCTTCTTTAGTGATTTCCAAGTTTATTCAGATTAACCACCAAAATTTCAGTTTTGTTGTAAGGGCCAGCATGATCTGTTACAAATCTTCTTATGAGGAATCATGTCAAAAAACAAACAAAAGAAAGAGACACATACACATTGAAAAGGAAAAAAGAAAAAACTGGCCATTCTTCTTCATGGCTGCACATAGTATACCCCAAAATTATATAGCTTCTCTTACCATGACTACATACTAACCCAGTATTATTTCAACCCCAAGTGCTAGCTAACCAAGATAAGGTAAAGTTAACAAAATAGAGCCCCTTCTTCCTAGGGACATTACCACAGAAACTAGATAGTGTACCTGTATAGTTGTCCTAATAGCTTCAGGGAGAAACTGCATGGCAATACAATTGTGGGATTCAGAGTGCCAGTTACCATCACCCCCACACTTTCCTGTCTATTTCCAATGTCAGAATACCTAAAGCCCCCCTCTTTTTTTAAGTATTTTTGAATAAGTAATATTACTATATCCTTAATGTTGGTGGGGGCAAAAAAAGGGGACATGGACAATAGCAAGTGCCAACATCAGTGAACATCCACCTAGGAATATTTTTTGACCCAGATGAAACTGAGTGAACAAAGTTAGACAATGCAACAAGTCTAAACGTCCATCATCTTTTTTTTTTTTTTTAAAGAGAGAGAGAGGTAGAGAGAGGCAGAGAGAGAGAGAAAAATTTTTTTTAGTATTTATTTTTTAGTTATCGGTGGGCACAACATCTTTTTTTGTATGTGGTGCTGAGGATCGAACCCGGGCCGCACGCATGCAAGGCGAGCGTGCCACCGCTTGAGCCACATCCCCAGCCCCAACGTCCATCATCTTGTTGGACCTTATTTATGATATCTTTATGGTAATCTGAATCTCTTGAAATAAAATTACTATTGTCACTTAAATTGAACCAACACGTTATTAAACTTCTGATATCCTTTATGATGTAACAATAACAGACAATCAATTGCAGCATGAATGTCAAGTATGGCTTGACAATGTTGTTTTTGTTCTTCATTAGGCATATTAACTGCATGACTAATACTTTTTATGATAGCACAGGAGAGTTTCTTCATAGTTTTGTAAGCCCCTAGAGCTAGTCCAAGGAAATCCACTAAGTAGAATGTCAAAGCATCAAATTCTGCCTTAAAGACATGCTTCACTGAATCATCACAGTTTTTATTAAGAGGAATAGACCTTTTATGAATAAATTGTGCTGGATTTTGATCTATTAAATACTATGTGGATGGTAAGGACACAGTTATTCTGCTCAGACAACAATGAATACCATGAAATATTTTTGCACATATATAACAGTTTTTCCAAGTGAGTCAAGATATTGTAATAGGTTGTAGAAGTCCAGGTCTGACAGTACTGAATTTCCCACAGCTGGTGTAAAAAAAAAACAGAGAACATTGTTATTAAGACTAAAGCATTTACAGAGGTTTGTGTAAGTTTAGCAATCAAAGCAGTAACTAAGTTATCCAGAGTACATTCTGACCCCATTTGAGCCAACATCTGTTGAGATGAGGCTGTTAATGGTTTTGTATTCCCCCAAGTAACTGGAATTACAGTTTCCTGGGTTTCTCTTTTAATGTTTCTCCTCTTTTGAGGAGATTATTCTCTTGTTTGGAGGGACTCTGCTCTTTTAGCATTAAATGAAACTTAGGAATCAAAAAACTGATGTGCATTTATAATTGCTATATTTTATGCATCAATCTAGAGTTCAAAGAGAACAGTTGGCATAAGTTTAGCATTCTATGCTTTTCCCCATGTGATCGAAGGCATAGGATCTTGTCATACTTGTCAGGTGGAATCTTATATATTACATAATTTTTTGATAATGGCTATTTGAGAATAAAATGTCTATTCAATGCAGATGACCAATTTTGAGTATTAACTCTATGTTATATATTGAGCACATTAACGTAAATAAAACAACATTTAATGCATATTAATATGAGAGAGGCTTAGTAGATCTTTGTTTGTTTGTTTCTGCTTTAAAAGGTAAGTATTAGAATACAATTTGCTCACTCAACAAAAGCTTATCCAAAAGGATTATGAGAAATTTCATGATTTAAAACTATATCTCATTGATTAAAAATTGTGCAAAACATGAGATGTAAAGGGAAGAGCATAATCCATCTTTAAACAAATAAGGCCTTTAGGAGCAGATCATGCTTCTTTACTTTCCATGCTCTCTGCTGGACCTGACTTGGCAATTTCTTTTTTTAGATTAAATTCTGTTAGTTATTATTTTTTCTTTTGTTTTGTGTTTTGCAATAATGCATTAATAATCATAAATATTTTGAAGTGAATTACTCCCTATAATTCTACTTTATAAGTTGTTGTCTATATTTTCTATTTTTTCTATTTTGATTAATAATTTAATTTCTGGATCATTGCTTTTTATTGTGACATGCTTGGATTAGTTTATATATATATATATATATATATATATATATATATATATATATATATATATATATATATAATATAAGCCTCTCCCATATTGGCAGAATTTGAGCTTTGCACACTAGGAATGGCCCTTTCAATTTTTCATAAAGAATTATTCATATACACTTTGTGCTTATTTAGGTTAATATTTTTGCCTCAATTTCACTCTCTAAACTTTCTTTAAATAGTTATTTAGTGTTCTTTGAGTAATTCATAACTGTCAGTATCCTAACGTTTAATTCTTTTTTTTTCTTCTTTTTTTGTCACTTGGATTAAGCCATGCTTCTCTTTGTTTTTATTTGCTGTACTATTTTTTATTTGTTCATTAAAGAAGCCAACATTAGGTTATAACAGTAGTCCATTTTAAGGAAAAAAGTATAAAAGCTTTTAAATAAATAAAAATATGCAAGAACAGTGCTGCATCCTTGTAATATTAGCTAATTGGGAGGCCAGGCAAAAGTACTTCAAGTTTGAGGGAAGTCACAGAAATTTAGAAACAACATGACTCTTGTAATTTTAAAGACTTGTGTTGCAGTTCAGTTATATAGAATTTTGTGGGTTAATCTCAAGCATCACACATAAAAAATTAAAAGGTGGATGACCTAAAGATCTAGAATTACCAGTAATAAATATGTATTCATGAACAATTAAATCAGAATATTGAAGAGATACCTCTGCTTTTGTTTTTATTGAAAATATTTTTCTCAGTATTAAAGCTAGGGACTCAATGGATGTGTCCATCAATGATCAAATGAGTAAAAATATTGTACTTATATACTATTATTATTTAGTTATGAAAATATTTTGGTTCATAAAGTGTTATAAGAAATATATGCAGAACTTTGCATTAAGTGAAATGTGGCAGGCAGAGATTAAGTTGCAGGAGCATTTGATTCACATGTGGAAGTCAGAAATTTAGTGAGTAAGATTTTGCTTACCAGGTAATATATTTCTGTAGGGTTGATATGACAGTCAAAGTGTCCATATTTTTTTATTATTGAGGATAAGAGAGTCAAGAGTTTTGTTTTACCACATGGTGAGTGTATTATGTTCTTCATAAATACTAGTAGAAGAAATACAATACATTCCAAGAACAAAACTGATAATTATATGAAATAATGATTGTGTTAATTCATTCTATTCAGTCATTTTACCTTGCATATATAGTATTAAATACCATGATATATTTAGTAAATAACAAAGTTTTATTTGTCAATGAAAGAAATCATCATATCACATGAAATTAAAAAAAATAAAAATCAATTTATTATACTTGACTGTCATGTGTTGATTTCATCCAAGTATTATGGCCATAGGTTATGAAAGGTTTTTATAGTCTTTTAAAATGTTTTTATGAAAAATTTTATAGACATATATGTGTATAATTCTTAGTAAATTTTTTGTTCATATTTCTTTTTAAGAGTTCATAGCCTCTTTACCATTGTTGAATATTTGTGGTATCATCACTAGAAATCTACTAGTTATTTTCATGTCTCTATGTAATGGTACACAGAAACCAGTTTATGAACACTCTTTGAAAAAGCCACAAATGTCTGTATGTTTTACATTTCTCTTGTTCTACTGAAAGTAAAGGTAGCTGTTAGATATTTTCTAAATACACAATGTTATCTTATAGAGGACAGAAGGCTGTGGATGATAAAAGTAACATACTTTCCTTCTCTTTATTATATTACTCTTCTTAATCATGTACTCCTCTTGAATACTGTGGTCTCTACAAGAATTTGGGTAATATCTTGAAGGTAATTGAGTTTGTATATTTTTGCTGTACAGATATATTTTTGTATTTTTGATGACTTTGTGCTTACTAATCTGCTACACCCCAGAGGTACTTATTTTACCTTAATGTCATGTTATGTATGAAAAAATATATTTATCCCAATCTAGTAACTATTGTTTTTTTTTTAATTTTTGTTTATTTCAGTCATGACTCATCATGATATCCAAGAATATTCACCCAAAAAGGGCATAAAACATATATTTCACAAAGTGATAAGGGGAAAATATAGAAGTTGTGATCTTGACTATTTACAACAAAAGAAAATATGGAAAACTACAAGTGAGAGTGAACACCAGAAATCATATAAAAATTCAGGTCTTGTTAACCACAAGAGAATTTCAACTGGAGAGAAGCCCTACAAAAATAAACAATGTGGCAAAGATTTTAATAAAAAAAGTTCTTATTTACCACAGAAGAACCCACATTAGAGAGATGCCCTTCCACAGGGCAAAATGTGATAAAGTTTTTAAAGAAAAATCAATCTTTATTAAGCAAAGCATAATTCACACTGAAGAGAGCCCTACAAATGTGAAGAATATTTTAAAGTTTTTAGTCAAAAATTAAACCTTATTTACCAAAGAAAAATTCACACTGAAGAAAACCCTACAAATGTAAAGAATGTGGCAAATCTTTTAGTCAAGAACAAGTCTTATTCACCACAGCAGAACTCACACTGGAGAGAAGTCCTACAAATGTAAAGATGGTGGCAAAGCTTTCAGTCGAAAATCCAAGCTTCTTTGCCACAGCAGAACACACACTGAACAGAAGCCCTACAAATGTAAAGATTGTGGCAAAGCTTTCAGTCAAAAATCAAACTTTATTTGCCACAGGAGAATTCACACTGGAGAGGAGCCCTTCAAATGTAAAGAATGTGTCAAATCTTTTAGTGAAAATAAAAATAGACCTTATTCACCACAGAAGAACTCACACTGGAGAGAATCCCTACAAATGTAAAGATGGTGGGAAAGCTTTCAGTAAAAAAACAGACCTTATTAGGCATGGCAGAACTCACACTGGAGAGAAGCCCTACAAATGTAAAGCATGTGGCAAAACTTTTAGTCAAAAACTAGATCTTTTTAGGCATAGCAGAACTCACACTAGAGAGAAGCCCTACAAATGTAAACAATGTGGCAAAGCTTTCAGTCGAAAATCAGAACTTATTTACCACAGCAAAACTCACACTTGAAAGAAGACTCACAAATGCAAAGTATGTGACAAAGTTTTTACTCAAATATCAAACCTTATTTGCCACAAAAGAATTCACACTCAAGAGAAGTCCTACAAATGTAAGGAATGTGGCAAAGCTTTTAGCAATAAAACAGCCCTTATTCACCACAGCATAACTCACACTGGAGAATAGCCCTACAAATATGAATAATGTGGCAAAACTTTAAATAAAAAATAAACATTATTCACCACAACAAAAGACACCCTGATGAACATGAAATGTGAATAAAGTCATAATGCTTTTAAAGAAAAACTAAACCTTATTAAAAACAGAATTTATACAGAAAAGTACCCATACAAATGGAAACAATGCAGCAAAGATTTTAATAAGAAATCAATTCTTTTTCACCACTAGGCAATTTATTCTGGAAAGAAGATATAAACGTAGAGAATGTAGAAACATTTTAAATTATATATTATATATTTCTAGACATCAGAGAAAACACACTGGATAAAAGCTTTATAAATAAGACCATTGTACCATTCTTCTAAGAAGAGGTCAACATTTAATGCTCACCACAATAACCACAGCAGAGGAAGTTTTGAAATGTGAAAATTAACAATGTGACAACGTCTCCAATATGTATTCACTAATACACAGCACCTGTGGATACGTACTGGTTAGAGATAATACAAATGGGGGGAAAAAAAACGTTTTATAGCCACATGTTTCTTAAACACTGCTGATTTTTGGAGAAATGATTGTGCTCAGAAACAATAAATAGTTAAATAATATTTCCAAAAATTATTCAAATTATAAATTCATTGAAAATCTGAAAACTTATACCAGTAGTGAACACTGAAAAAATGTATGCCTTATATGACAATAAAACTTTTATAATAAACACCTTGACAAATGTAAGAGTATAGTAAAGTCATTATCTATACATTACATATTGATGTATATGAGGATCAATAAAAGACAGAAGTCATTTAAGTATGGAAAATAAGTAGTTGTCTTTAACTTTTGCTTAAATATATTAAGCATGATCAAGTTATTTGGTAGAAATATCAATCATAAGTATCATACATGCATAGTGCAGAAACCTTTCATCTTTGAAAGCATATCAATTTTTTTCTAAATCAAAAATTACTATTTTCACTTTTGAATACTGCAGAAAAGAATTATATGAAATTTATTTTTTATGTTTAACACTGAATTGTAATATTTTAAACTTTAATTTTTTTCAGTTTAAATTTAGGGATTTTTTTAACACTCAGCCACATTCATAAGCCTTCTCCCCGCTTTTTCAAATTTTGAGACTGTCTTTCTAAATTTCCTGAAACCACATTAAGTTGCTGAGGCTGAATTTAAACTTCTGAAACTTCTCAGCTTTCTATTTGGCTTGGATTACAAGCATGGACCATCATGCCCATCTTATAGTGATTTTTTTTTATCTTATGTATTCCATATATCCTTATAACTGAATATTTCTTTATATGTTAACACTCATGAATTTTATTCTGCTGTTAAATGACAGTCCTCACAGTGTTCTACTTGACTAAATGTTTTATGTAACAGTAAAATATACTATCGAGTAAATAATGCTCTAGCATCTCTTAATACTTTTACACATTGTAGTGAAACTTAATGTGGAATCAAGTAGAAGTCAGAACATCAGATAATGAAGACAAAGTTTATCAACTTGAAAAGAATATAGTCAACACAGAAAAGATGCTTAAATCCCATGAGCAATCTATTCAAGAGATATGGGATGTCATAAAAAAAAACAAATTTAAGAGTCATCGGGATAGAAGAAGGCATTGAGATTCAAACCAAGGATTTGACAACATATTAAATGAAATAATTCTAGAAAACTTCCCAGAGAAAAAAAGATGGAATGGATTGCCAAATCCTGGAAGCCTACAGGACCCCAAACATTCAAAACAGTAATAGACCAACTCCAAGACATATAATTATGAAGATAGCCAACATACAGAACAAGGAGAGAATATTAAAAGCTACAAGAGAAAGGAGGCAGATTACATTCAGGGGTAAACCAATTAGGTTAACGACTGATTTTTCATCACAGACTTTGAAAGTGACAAGATCCTGGAACAATGTATTTCAAACGCTGAAAAATAAAAAAAATATATGGATTCCAACCAAGAATAATGTATACAGCAAAATTAAGCTTCAGATTTGACAATGAAATTAAAATCTTTCATGATAAAAAAAAAAGCTAAAAGAATTCGCAGCCAGAAAACCAGCACTGCAAAGCATTTTGAGCAAAATGCTACAAGAAGAGGAATAGAAAAATAGTTCCCAAAACTAACAGTGGGAGGTATCTCAGTAAAGGGGGAGGAAAATAACCAAAAAGTAAAAACTAGCCAAACCAAAATAAATAAATAAATAAACATGACTGGAAGTACAGATCATATTTCAATTGTAACCTTAAATGTTAATGGCCTAAACTCACCAATCAAGAGACATAGGGTAGTAACCTGGATCAAAAAAAAAAAAAAAAAAAAAACAAATCCAACAATATGCTGCCTTCAGGAGACTCATATGATAGGAACAGACATGCACAGGCTAAAGGTAAAAGGTTGGGAAAAATCATACCACTCACATGGCCCTCAGTAGCAAGCATGAGTGGCCATACTCATATCGAATAAAATCATCTTCAAATCTAAGTTAATCAAAAGTGATAAAGAAGGACACTATATACTGTTAAAAAGGAACCATCTACCAACAAGACATAACAATTACCAATTTGTATGCACCAAACAATGGAGCTGCAATGTTCATAAAACAAACTCTCCTCAAGTTCAAGAGTCAAATAGACTAGAACACAATAATTATGGGTGACTTCAACACACCGCTCTCGCCATTAGACAGATCCTCTAGACAAAAACTGAATAAAGAAATAAAAAAACTATAGAACTCAAATTTTGAGACAGTCTTGCTAAATTTCCTGAAACCACATTAAGTTGCTGATGCTGAATTTAAACTTCTGAAACTTCTCAGCTTTCTAATTGTCTTGGATTACGAGCATGGACCATCATGCCCATCTTATAGTGCATTTTTTTATCTTATGTATTCCATATATCCTTATAACTGAATATTTCTTAATATGTTAACACTCATGTATTTCATCTTGCTGTTAAATGACAGTCCTCACAGTGTTCCACTTGACTAAATGTTTTATGTAACAGTAAAATAAACTATTGAGTAAATAATGCTCTAGCATCTCTTAATACTTTTACACATTGTAATGAAACTTAATGTGGAATATAATTTGCATAAGTCAGAACATTATAATTTTTTCTGTTTGTATTTATGGTGAAATTAAGAGTTACAAGTAGAAAATAGTTATAAGATAATAAGCTCAAGATTTTTATATCTTGAATTACAAATTTTAACATTTTAACTTTTAATCATTTTAACATTTCCTAATGATTTGAATAGTCTGAATTTACACAAACTTAAAGGTAGCTCTTGTAGGAGAGAAGAGCTTTATCTTTCTTGTGTGTGCATAAGGGTCTTCTAGACTTTAGCCTCATTGGAAGCATTTCATTTTTATGTGAAAGAGGACAATGATCAGTGTTTTCATTTACATTAGTAAATTCTGACATCAATTATGACAAAATCATCAATGAGCTATGTTTCAGTCTTATTTTCTGTGGATCAAGTAGTAAGAGGCAAACTGAGAAGGTTGTATGTAAAAATTAGGTTTTTTTTTCATAAAATGTTGGCTTCCCACCTACAATAGGGCAAAGGCTTCTTATACATGTAATCCATACAAAAATAATATTGAATATCATTCACAGTTTTATTAATATTATATATAGTTTATGAAGAACTGAGTTTACAACAACATATGGCTAAGAACAAGGTTTGGGGACATTGTACAATCTCCAATATAGACCTAGTTATACCAATTTAATTATACATGAAATTACACTAAATGAGAAGAAAAATCAATTGGATCAACACACAGCAATATACAAATAAAAACTTGTAAAGACTTAATCAATAGACCAATAGTGGATGAAGTGTGGCTTCCAAATGCTAGGGGGAAAATGGAAATATAATCAGAGGTAACTGAAGAAAGATAAATTACCCACTTTGAGCTAGAACAGCATTTGAAAGAAAAAGAGTCACAAAGTTAGCAAAGATTATTCACTTCCATTTGTATAGTTTGTAATATATTCCAAAAGATTTCTGCATGTTTTATTTCAGTCAAATTGGCAAACAATCCAGAAAGTTAAAAAAGCAAGTATTGCTCCTCTGGTTTTAAAAGCAAGAAAAAAAGCATAGAGAGATTTATTGAGCTAGAAAAGAATAGAGGTAAAATTAGAAATGAGATATCCAGAGTCTCAGTATAATGAATTTCAGCCATCCCTGGCTGCACAAGGAATTTTTACTTAAATAATTTGTTCACTTATGTACAGATTAAAGAACATTGCTGATTTTAGTCAGTCTTTTTCATTAATAACAATTATGCACCTTTCAAAAGTTTCCAGACACAAAAATACACAATTTCAGAAATCTTCTGGTTCATCCTCCATATATTCTGTCAAAATATTCACCAGGACAAGATAATACAAACCTTTTGGCAGCCCCATAAAGCATTCACTTCTATTAATTTTAAGGCCAAACATATACTGCATAGAAATGTATGATACATGGAACAACATAGTTTTACATGGAACAACATAGTTTTACATGGAACAACATAGTTTTACATAGTAAAAGTATTTTTTTGCATGATGAATATATCCCAACTGCTTTGTCTTGGGATGGCATTAGAAAGATGTGAGGTAAATATACTGTGTATTATAAGCCTTAAAATTAACTTAAAATACCAAAGAATATTTCATGTTTATTTTAAATATAGTTTTTATATTTCAAATATTCAAATCAAATTCCACAGCAATGAATGATAAAAAAAACATGAGAAAAACAACTGCAGTTTGGTGTCTCATCAAGACCTTTCAATACCTGTTGTAGATTGACTGTTGGTTCCACATTTGGGTGAAGTGGAGGACAAAATCTCCTGCATTATTTTTTTTGGGGGAAGCCATCTTTCTTGAAACAACTGAACCCCAAATAAAAATATGTTTACTCTACATTCTAATTGTAACAGTTGTTTACTTATCTAGCATAAAACAAATCCACTTTCTTCTGGTTCAATATCTTGAGCCCAATGATATGTAACCTGGAAGCCAAAAGAAGTATGACATAAATGAAGAGGTCTTTTGTGCATAAGGCAAATTATACTTTTTTGTATTTGATTTTTCTGCTTTTGAAGATGTACATTTCTCTTCCTACAATGGTATTATGATTGATGGTGATTGTGTGAATATACGAGTCTTAAACTGCAGCTACATGATTTTGAGTTCTTTCACTGGTAGAAAATACTATAATTTGTACTCTAATAGGAGACTCAAAATGGTGCTAGAGAAACCTATTTTTTTTCAATCTGCCTCTTTATTCATGGTTTTCTAATGGTTTTTATCTAGTCAGTTCAGACCATTTCTGATTAATGGGTGTCATCAATATATAGCCATGTATTCAAATTCCATCTATGATCAGTAGCAATGAGACAATTCTTCCCATTAAAAATCAAAATATTACCATAAAGTTTTTGCTATATTTTAAGGAGCCACTCTTGCTTTTTCTTTACTAAACAGAATCAATTCCACATATTTGAATCCCAAAGTAAATGGCAATACGTTAACCTAAGCACCATGAGGAATATAAGGAATACAAGATATCACCTTTGAAATATAAAAAACAAAAATAAGAATCATAAATGCTAAGTCATTACCATCTAAACTATACCAGGGCTTTTAAAATTTAATCTCAAATGTTGTGCTCACTCTCATACTAAGAGGCCTTAGACTCAAAGACATTTAATCTTGTTGTTTTAGTCTGTTTTATAATGCTGCAGAAAATTACCTGAAACAGGCCAATGTACAAAAAGAAATAAAATGCATAAAAATATTTTCTGAGGGGCTGGGGTTGTGGCTCAGTGGTAAAGTGCTCACCTAGCACATGCAAGGAGCTGGGTTCAATCCTCAGCACCACAAAAATAAATAAATGAATAAAATACAGATATTGTGTCCAACTACAACTAATAAATAAATAAATAAATAAATAAATAAATAAATAGATAGATAAATAAATAAATAAATAAATAAATTTGAGACCATAGTTCTGAAGATTTCAATGCATTGTACCAGAATCTTCTCAGCTCCTGTGACAGCCCCTTCACCTTTGTTACACATGAGATGGTATTATGTTGAGGGCTCATTTGGGAATTAGAGAGAACACAATGAGACAGGAAATCAGAAAGATTCAGAGAAAAGTCTTGCTCTTTTTGTAACAATCTTCTTTAATAGTAACTATCCTGTGTCCCATGAAAATTACATTAACCCTTTTCAAGTGCATCTCCAACAATGATCTAACCAGAATCTACTAGATCTCACTTCTTAAAACATTCCACTAGTTTTCCAAATCTCTCCCTTTGAAAACTAAGTTTTCAAAAAGACTTTTGGAAATAAAAGAGAGAAGATGCAAAAGTCCTCCTCTAAACTTGAGCATTTTGGGGACATACTCAAATCATAATGAAAGTAATATGAAAGAGACAATGGTAAAAATGAGACCTATATTGCCATTTCTTAGTAGATATAAAGATTCTAGATACTACAATAAAATTCTTTAGAATATAGAAATTTTTAAGTGGAGATTTTATTTTAAAGGCAATAGGAAATTTAATTAAACTACTTCTTGAAGAATGGATGAATTTGAATGGGACAAGACTAATGGGCTAGGTATAATAAAAGAAGGGAAAAGTCTGTGCAAAAACTCAATAGATGTTTAGTAAACCATGCCTACATATATAAAGAATATGGTGGGCTTTCTTAATATGCTGTATCAAGCCAAAAGTTTACTGGCTAAAATTTGGTGGCCCTCAAAGCCAGAGCAAATATTCATTTGAAAAATGCAGTGGACATAAAGAGCTTCTTACTTAAAATATCTGCTTCCAAAGACTACATGATGCTAAGTAAATCTCAAGTGTATTATCTTTCTTTCAATTTCAGTTTTTAGATTTTTATATAGTTACTGCACCATCTCCTGGCCAGATCAATATTATCTTGAACTTCTTCATATATTAGTCTATACACTATCTCACATACGTTTGTTTCTAGATTGTCATGGATCCCTCCTAGTAAATTCTGAGATGTGTGAGAGGTTTAACAAGCATAGAAATTTGCTTATGAAAAATAAGCCATGTTGTACATGGGAAAAAAAAAAGAAAAGATGCAAAAGTTCTCCTCTAAACTTGTATATGCTGATACTACACAAGGTTATTCCAATGATGTCTGGTTTTGGGTAAGGAAGTAGCTTTTCTTATACATTATGACACAAAGTTCATCAAATATTGTTGTTAAAGACTTTTTGGGAACACTCAAATTTATCGTAGTAATTTCTACATTGAAAAACTATTGTTACCTTTAAACAAAACTATTCATTGCAATAAATTTGAAATGGTTTTTTAATATTGCAGAACAGAAAATTGATGGCATTATTCACTGAATGCCAATATTTTCAAATAACACCCTAGGGGTACTTAACAAAATGGATAGATAATTAAAGTAAAGTGTGAAATGAGACCCAGAAACAACTAATTATAGTAAAATTTATTATTAGCTTATTTCAAGTACTAGTGCACACTTTTGCTTTGTTTCCCCAAAAGTTAATTTTTTTTAACCTTTTGGTATGATATTTTAATTAATTTATATAACATGATAAATAGTATGTTTTTTTCATATGCACTCTCTGATGCATCCTGAATATATTTGCATACCCCAAAACCTTGGCAGATTTCTATATACATTATTCACTAGAGAAACAGTAGTTACTTCTGAAATCGATATTGTCCTTTTCAAATGAGGTCTTGCAGGTTTTTTTTTTAAATATCTGAAATAATTAGGATGAACTTAGTTCTAATTAGCATATAGTAAATTCCTGATAAATATTTGTGAAAAGGATGAAGAAATAATACGAGAATATATATAATTTGTACAATATGATATGTGGTATTTTATGTTTTTAGCTACAACTTATTGAATATTATAACAATCTTACTATGTGGGTAAGATGTGGGTATGATGAACCAATAATAAATAAAAATTGCATGCTGCATTGTTAGTAATTCACCAAACAATTTTTTTCGAAAACATACACTCTGATGTGTGGTTTTTATCCACTATTATATTATGAATGAATGAAGTTAAGTAAATGAATAATTGGAACTACATACTTGCTTAGGGTGCCTATAATTCATTGTTAAAAAACCTTTAGATATATAAAATTTTAATATTGTATCTCACATTGTGATTTAATGGAATTTTGATAAAATGTGCATTAATAATGCTGAAGTCTTTTATTGAATCTTATATCAATTTATGAAATAAACATGCTATATGTGACTTCCTCAATTCTAAGTGTCTTATGTTTTAAGAAACTGTATGGACAATTCAAATTAAAGTTAACATACTAATATCAATAGCAGAAGCACCACAGGAAAAAAGAAAACAAAGACTTGGGAGATCCCACCATTATAGAAGTAATTTTCTCAGCATCTTTTCAATGTACTTAACCCAGTATTGATACCAAAATTAATGAGCAACCTCTTCTCATGCTGAGTGTGCATGATGCTATTATATAAAATGAAAACAATTGCAAATGTTTCAGATATGCATTTTACAACAGTATCTCACTGTGTTTGACCACAGCAAATATCTTCTCAGTGTTCAAATGGGTAAAAATTTTAAAAAAATTCAACTAAAATTTATGTTAAACAATAACAACTTTTTTTCATATGAAAACTGTCAATTTTTAGAGAGAGAAAGAGAGAGAGAGAGAGAGAGAGAGAGAGAGAGAGAGAGAGAGAGAGAGAGAGAATTTTTTAATATTTATTTTTTAGTTTTCGGTAGACACAACATCCTTGTTTGTATGTGGTGCTGAGGATCGAACCCGGGCCACACTCATGCCAGGTGAGTGCACAACGGCTTGAGCCACATCCCCAGAACCCTGTCAATGCTTTTTTGAAAAAACATGACAATAAACTGTGCCCTATGACATAAAGGAAAGCAATATTTCTTTATTTTATTCTTTGAATATGCCAAGTATTCTTTAACAAAATGCCACATATATTTTTTTTTAATTTCACAGGTGTGAAGTACATCGATTTTCTCTAAATTGCTACTAATTTAGTATAAATTTGTTGAGAAATTATTTCTGCATGTGCTGATTATGAAATATAGTGAGGAATGGAAGTCATTTAAAACTCTATGAATTGCAATCTCAGAATGGTAGGAGGAAGCTGTATATAATCATCAGAAACATATTGAGTAATATTAATTTATTTCAGATATTTATTTCCCTTAGTATCCACTTTTCACATAAACTAGTGCTTTTAAATTGAGCTATTAAATATCATAGGAAAAGCCATCAAAGCAATCAGAATAAGAAATTTTAAAGAGAATCAATCAAATCATAAACATCTGGTTGAAACAACTAGCCAATTGTTGAATCTTAGCTTTTGACTTTACTAAATTTCCTCCTATTTTTTTGATGATGACTAAGAGAAAGGTACTACTATTAAGAGCATGACCAGAACAATTTATGGCAATTTGTTTTTCTGAAACATATAAAATTGACTTGCTAACTCAGAATACAATCTATTGAGTATATTTTTATGGTAAAAAAAAATGTATAACTACACAACATGAAGATTGGCCTTTTGAAAAAAAAAGAATGTGATGGTGAAAACCAATTTGGGAAGGTAGTATTGAATATTTTATAACAAAGAAAAAGCAGGGATATTTAAAATAGTTTTGATTATTAGATTCGTGTAAAAAAAAAATAAAAGGTAGTGTCCAGGCTTGATGTGGTGGTACATACCTGTAATCTCAAAAATCATAGTGTCTGAGGCAGAAGGATCAAAACTTCAAGGCCAGCCTTGGTAACTGAGACCAGGTCTCAAAATAAAATACTGAAGAATTGTGAATATATATGAGTAATAAATCACCCCTGGGTTCAATCGCCAGGACTATATAAAACAGTAGTTTCCAAAATTTTCACCCAAATCAGTAGCCTCCACTCTATCTGCAACTATGTAAAGTTCTAAAAGGCAACTAAATTTAGCAATACCTACTACTAGTTGTCTGATATTAAAAGCTTTCCTTGTTTCTCTTTTAGACCATACAGAATATATATAAACAATATAAAAATATAAATATATTGGTATATATTAAATATAAAAGTATATATTAAGTATAAAAATTGGTATATATTGACCAGTGTGTGTGTGTGTGTGTGTGTGTGTGTGTGTGTGTGTGTCCATATTCCAGATCTAGCCAGTTCTATTTTCTGATGCTAAAGCACCAAATATAAATTCTCCCTTCTTATTTTTTAATCCAGAGTATAGATATGGGAAAAAGAAAACTGAAGAATGGTTAACCAATTAGTTAGCAAATCAAGATAAATGCAAAGGAAGCACATACTCTACCCAGCCCTCAGGGTTCCTAGCCAGGAGACACAGAAAAGTAATTAGTTTAATGTCAATTCAGATAAGACATCTCCTGTTTATCATTCTTTACACCTTCTCTTTCTTTTCTTTTCATTATCTCCTGTTTTTCTGTGTTTCTTCACAAAATATTTCTTTTCTACTCATAATTCTTTCACTTTCTGATCCTGTTCTTCTCCAAATACTCAGATTCTCTTCTAAAGGATGCCCATAGGAATTTATAGGCATAACAGTCAATAGTTGCCAGTTATTAAATGTTTTGTGTGTGTCAGGCATAGTCCCAGAAGCTTTATATATATATATTTATTTATGTTATTCCTATATTTATGAGAAATATTTCACTGTTATCTCCATTTACTGATGAGAAAACATAAGCACCTGAAGTTTTAGTAATTTGTCAGTGGTGACACTGCTAATGAGTGACAAGAGTTGGCTTTCTGCCTCTTTAACCCACAGTTTTATCCACCACATCATACTGTGTTTTTGTTTGCATTCTTAGTATTTGTTATATTTTTACAACAATAACACTGTATGTTCTTTCTTTGTAATTTAAAAAGTAGGTGAATCTTGAAAAATATTCACAACAGGCTGTCAAAAGGTTATGTCACTTTGAATCCATTAAAAAAAAAAACACGTACTTACAAACACATACAATTGTCATTTCCTTATATAACTAGTGTGTGACTAAGTTTTATCTACCTTTATTTTCTTTGCCTATGATTACATTGTATTTTAAATAATTTTTGATTCTGGGATTTTAGGTTGTTTAAAAATATATACTTTGTACCTTTGTTTTAAAAGATCAAATGTTAAAGGTAGTCAATTTGAACATGATGTTGGTTGCAACATTAAAATAAAATTGGCTTCAGGTTTGTATCTTGGACCCTAAGGCTAAGTAAATATATATTTGTGGTTGGGGATGGAGAGAGGTTATTTCACACTGACTATGATACTCTCTAGCTTTTCTAAGCACTTCTAGTTTTATAAACATTGGTAATAAATGTAATATTTTATATTTGAAAAGACATGTTCACTTTCTTTCTTAAAGGAAAGATTGACATTATCGCTGTAGACAAGGTAATATGTTGTAACAAATAAAGCCTGGATCTCATGGCACTGGATCTGGATTTAAATTAGCATGAGCTCTTTTATAAGCCCTGTAAATTGGTCCAATTATCAGCAATGATTTTGTGTTAGTGTTCACATACCCATGTGGATCAAGCCTGATAATATTTTATGTAAATGGCTTTGAAAATTTAAGTGCTAAGTGTACAATATAGAATTTAGCTTCATACTCAACATGTAATCAATTTAATTCCTTATTTCTGTTTTTACAGAATTTGAGGACAATAAATTTAATTTTCTTGAGTTAAAATTTTCATTCATCATTATATTATTATGCAACTCTCCTGGGCAAAAACCATTATTCTCAATACAAATAATAGGAAAAATGTACTAATTGTCCAAATACTTTAACGTTTATTTCTTTAGGGCAAGAGAACCTCCTTTCCAATATATAGGCAGCAGATATTAGTAACATATTGTGAATTAAAAAAAATAGATTAGAAGGCCTGAGACAGCTTTAATTAAACAGAGCAGAGACATCATTTTTTAAGTCCAGGGTTAGGCTTGTATTTTCTCTTTGTCTGTTAGAACCTTGATTCTAAGAAGATAAATTTAGTCCCTAGTTATAAAACACCAGCAGCTCCTGCTCTAGGAAGCCCCTATCAGTCCTGTTGTTGGATACCAAATTACTCCAGAATTTAATTGCTTACACAATAAAAATTTATTATGTCTAAAATTTGTGAGTGGCACAGTTGGGGTAATATTAAACCATCACATTTTTCTGGCTCATTGTGTGTCATGAGGTTTCAGGCAAGACACCAATCACTGGAAGCATCAGTCATTAGCACCTTACTAGATGCTGGCAGGAGGCCTCTGTTGCTTGTTGTCTATTTGTCAAGAGTCCTCTTTTTTAACCCCATAGCCTTCTCATAGGCTACTTTAGTACACTCACTATACTGCAGCTGGCACTGCTTCCCGCTCCCTGCCATTAGCAAGGGATTCAAGAGAGCATAGAAGCAGGAAGGCTCAATGAATTTTATGGTCTATTCTCTGAAGCACAGTAAAGTTCTCTTTTGCTCTATTATTTAAAAGTGAGGCACAAAGTCTAGCTCACAGGGAAGGGGAGGGAAATTAGGTTCTATCTTTTAAAAAGTGTGAAAAAAATTGCAGAAGTGTTTCAAACTACCTCTGATAAGGGTGCTTCCAAGCTCAGTAAACATAACAAACCTTGCACCAGCATAGTAGAAATCAGACAAATGAAAATCAGTGACACAAGGAAGTGCCACTTAATGTTTTCCAGGTAAAGAAAGTTTAAATCTCTGAAAATAGCAATCTATGAAAAGGATATAGAGAATTAGGAGTTCTTACTACTGTGGAGGGTAGAAATGTTGGACAAACCTTATTGAAGCTTTTCACTGACTCACCTTATAGCCTAGCAGCCTCTCTTCTAGACACATGTAAAATTCTCAGCACAAACACACAAAGTAGTAAGTTCAAAGGTGTTTATCTTGGCATTATATGTAGCAGAAAAAAATAAAATAATCTTTTAAATATCCAACAGAGAAATACGGAAATAAATAGTAATGCATTCATGTATGTTGTTGCTATACAGGCGTGAGAATCAAAAATCAGTTTACATTTATCCATATAAATAGAATTTGGAAAAAAAAAGATGTTTAGGGTTTTTTCTAGCCCAGGTGCCCATCAAGAGATGAATGAAAAAAAGAAAACGTGATATATATATAAACAATGAAGTTTTATTAAGCCATATCTAATAAAGATTGTCATGTCATATGCAGGAAAATTGACGGAACTTCAGAACATTGTGTTAAGTGAAATACACCACACTCAGAAATTCAAGGATCATCATATGTTTGATCTCATTTGTGGAAGCTAGAAAGAGAAAGAGGATTTAAAAACGGTGGAAAGATCCTAAGAAATAAAAGAGACACCTGTAGAGTAGAGGAAAGGGACTAGGGGGAAGAAGAAAGGGAAAGAAAGAAAAAGAGGTACTGAAGAATGAAATTGACCAGATTATCTTGTATTTATGTATGAGTATGTAACAATGAACCCAATAATATTTATAACTATAATGCACCAATAAAAACATTTTAAAAGATGGTGAGGGTTTTTTAATGTCTAAATTCAGAATTAACCAGATATATACAGCTAAGTAGTTAAATGTACAGACATAAATGCATGTGTGTCTATAATATATGTGTAATGAAAATATATTAAACATAATTTAATTCATGAGTATAATATTAAAAAATAAAAACATCCATGGGTATGATAGAATCCAACTGCAGTTCAGTGGTTTCCTCTGGAAAGAAAGGCAGGAGTAAAGGAATAGTCAGTAATGTTTACTGTAAAGAATTATAATAAAGAGGAGACAGACAAGGTGCAGAGGCAGGGAACGTGGCAGAGTGGCTCTTTGTCCAAGCAGCCATGTTTATTTATACCAATAGGTTACATTAGGTGATTAGTACCATACCTACATTATTGTTTAGAGTATCAGTAAAGTTGCTTATGCTGCAGTTACATTTCACAGTTACAATATGCAATGTTAGGAGCTTTGTGCAGTTCTCAAGAAAGTCCATTATCTAAAGTTACTATTAGGTGGGCAGCTTCTGGAGCACCAGAGCTTGATGAAAAATTGTAGTTATCTATCAAACAAATTATTCTATTCCCAGGAGCTATGTGCCTAAGATCAACGTCAAAACCCTCAGGGAGAGCATTGCTACAGTGGCCAGGCAGCCCATGTCTTTGACAGGGGAGTTTCCCAGAAGCCAGGCTTTCTGCACCTTTGCACAGATACTTCCCAGCATCCAGGCATTTTGTACCTTTGCACAGAAACTTCCTAGATACCAAGCATGCCATGATCACAAAGAGTATCAGAGACCCAATCCCAAACACAGAACTCCTGCAGTTTACCAACAGAAGTTAGAGTCATCTGCAATGGTATCTTTCTTTAAAAACCAGAACTCAAAAGATAATTAAATATAATAAATGTTGAAATCAATAAAATCCAAGTGGTATATTAAAGGTTATCTGGAATTTTAAGAATACTTAATATGTCAATTTTTAATAAAGCAAACACAACCATGACATGTTAATAGTCAAGCTATATATTCAGGAAAGACAAAATTGAAAAAAAAATTGAGATTGATGGTGAGTCTATCACCATTAAACAGTGTAAACTTGGGAACATAATTTCATCTCTTTAAAGTGTATTCTCTTTATTTTTAATGTGTTATTTTTTTGTGATTATAAAATAAAATAATATTTGAAGAGCACACAGTACACACTAAACACTAGTTTATCAATTTTAACAAGTTTAAGTATTTTCTCCACTCTAAGAATTATATTCTTCTCTTATATTTTGGTCAAGATACAGTTAGAATTTTATGGTTCTCATATTCATCTTGAGTCATTCATCTGACAATTGCTTCTCAGCATGTAGAGTCAACCAATCACTTCACTTCTATTAACTACCTAAAATTCAAGATTAATCATTGCTGTTGACTACTGACCCCTCCTCACAGTCACCTTTCTCCATGAAAACATCACAGGATGATATACAGGTATATCTATCTTTGCTGAATGTTGAGATACCTAAATACCATAAGAAAGGAAATGAATTATTATCACTATACTATATTTGAATTAACTATTATATAAACAAAAGTCATCAAAAGCGTTACATCTTTCAGTGGGGAAATTTCACAGATATCTCCAGTTCCTATTTTGATTCTCCTGTCCTCACACTTACCTTTTAAAAATAATCCCACAAATAATATCAAATCTCTACCCTGTAAATGTCTATTTTTTAAAAGAAAGGCTACTATGTACCCATTGATTTGATTTCCTTCCTGAGTATGTTCTCCTTACTCTAAGAACACACTCTACCGTGTTACCAGATAGTTCATGGTGGCCTTTGGCATTCCTAGACTCAAGTATTGTCAAGGGTTATGGGGTTGCTTAGATACCATAAGTTGGTGGGCCCCCCTGAACAGGAGCTGAGCACGCCCCCTTAGCCTTGAGTAATGGAGGTGTGGAACTGGCATTCCATGAAGTGAGAAGCAAGTGGGCTTTACCTTTCCTGGACAATAAAGTGAAGCTCTGGGATTGGGTGTCACCCAATGGGACTGGGCTACACACCACCCTATTTATTATAACACAATACCTTGCCTTATTTGGGTGGAGTATTCTATAAAATGTCTTCCCCTAATAAATACTGGCATTCGGGTGCGCGTACTCTCTTGCCTCTTGTCTCCCTTGGTCTCCTTGTCCTCCAGCTTGGAGCTGACACCTGAAGTCTCAGAGCTGTCCCTGACCCCTGGAAAAAGTATTTCTGTGTTTGTGTGGTCTTTTAGTTGCCAGCCCAGCCAGCTGGCAACACTAAGACTTGGAGTAAATTTTAGAGCAGCCACAAACAGACCAAGTTAGTTCTTCTGGAAAGTATAAACTGCACATAGGCACATAGTTTTGTTTTTCTTTATGTCCAACTTGTATTTTATTCAATGTCTTAAACATATGTACACTTACACCTGAACACATCCATTTCTCAGACATATTTCAGGATAGCACCTAAATATGTTTTGTGGAAAATATTTTCCTAATAGCCTCCCAAATAGGTAAGACCATGTATCTTACAGTAAAGTTATTATTTAGTTATAATTGTGTAGTTTCCTCATTGCATACCCATTCTCAAAGTGCATACCCATGCTAGAATTAAAAAGATAAGCCTTTCTAGATCAAATCCTCCCTAGTGTTACTACTTCAGTTGTGCAAACACCAAGCTAAAGATTTTTAAATGTCACTTTTAAGAGAGTAAGTTCTTAAACATGACTTTTTCTTCCCCACACCTTCTGGTGGTGGTGGAAGAGAGGAGCACCTGGGAGAGAAAGGTTTTTTTTGTTTTGGAGTAGGTGAAACAGGATCTTCAGCCAATTCCTATCATTGTTATCATTTCTTGTTAAATGAGTGTACTTTCCATTTGCCTTTATGGAAGAAACATTTTCTCTAATTTCTTATGCAGTGATTTTTCTCCAGATGAATACTTTATCCTTAGGGTTTTTTTCTTTTTATTTTGGATATTTAATGTGCATAATATATAAAACCACCTGGACTTCTCTATATTATAATAAATGAATTGAATTCAAGAGATACATATTTTAATTAATTATCTTGGTAATCAAAGAAGGAAAAGAAATCTCATGAACCTCATGCATCTAGATAGCAAATGAGGAAGAGTGAAAGAGGGGAGGAAATTAAATGTGATGATTTGAGAGGAAACAAGGAGTTATTCACTCTTCATTAAGCTGAGATCTAGTGTCAATTTTAAAGTAAATTGCTTTCAGCAGAGATAATTTGTTCACCAAAAGGCAAATGAGAGAAAAATCAAATGGATTAAGTTGGATGGACGCCATCTTCTTAGACACTTCAAGTGAGATTATACAGACATTTGCATTCTAGGTATGCTACTAAAAATATTTTGGAATCAGAACAAGAGCTGAAAAATTACTCAGCTTCTAGAAACTTTGGCAACTAATTGCTTCTTCTTTTAAAAAAATAAAGTTTTCTCTTACAACAACAAAAATGTCTTTTATTTCAACTTGAAAAACAGTCATCCTTTAAATTAAATCATTGTTTATCAGGGGAAAGTTAATTGAAAAACATGTTTTTTCTAACTAAATGGAAGCCTGCATCATGCAGGCAATAAACATTCTTGCTTGAAAGGAATTCTTGCTCCTTCTTATAAAACTGCCATGGGAATAAAATAGAAAAGGGGGGTAAAACAGGAGAAAAAAAGCCCCACACAGCCCTGTAGTTGTGTCTAGTTTAGGAGCCAAATGGGATTTTGTAGCCTACAATTTTTCTATTCACTTCCAAATTTAGCACCCACAAATTTCCTATTTGGATAATCATGTTCCCCAAACCTGAGTGCAAGTCATTTTTTGAGGAATGCTAGTGTCAGTTGCTCCTTGTTAACAACCATAGCTAATCTAACAAACATAGGCATATAACAAATTGGACACTGATTTCTAATTCTGTTTGTTTGTATTCTGGTTTTGATTCTTTGATTTTTATTTCTTCTTTTAGAAATAATTTACTGTAACTAAAATGACACATATTTTCCAATGTGCTCTAACAAATTTTTTTATGAACCCAGTGACAGGAGATTATGAAGCCCTTCCTGTTAAAGTTGATTGCTGTTTGTCTATATCATCCACTTTTCAATTAACTCAATGCTGTTAATTCTTAAGATTCACAAAGAGCCTAGCATGGGGCCTCACTTACAGTATATGTTCTGTTAATGTTTGATAAAGAATGAAAATTATTCTTTTTCTTGATCTTATTTGTCAATCTCTTACAACCCCCAAGAAATTGCCTTGTAGAGTGGAGAAAGTAGTTTGCAATGAATATTTGCAAATCCATAACCAGGTATAATCTTGACCCTGAAAAAGAATACATAGATTCAAATTTTGAGTGTCTCCTTTGGCTCACATCTTTTTCACTTAATTATTCCCTCAAATCTTGTAAAACTATATTACCTTCATTGTTTTAAATGACCAATCTGAAGTTCAAAAGAAAAAATTACTTCTACCAAATATGCAACTATTTTATGTTGGACAAGAATTAAAATCTGGATTTCAAAGCAAGACATTTATCCACTAAACATAAAATGAAAGAGAGAAAAGATATACAATCACTGATGAATTAAAGGAAACCTAATTGGGTATTGTGGTGCCTGCCTATAATCCCAGTGACTCAAGAGGCTAAGGTCCCAATGGATAATCAATTCTATAGTGGGAGAAGAACAGGAGTATTGGGTTTGAGAAGAGACTGTCATTGAGAGAAGTGGTAAGGCAAAGGGAGGCCACAGATGAAATGAAGAAATATATGAAAAAAATTTCCAATGGAGAACCTCAGAAGTCCTAAATTGAATTAATTTTACACAGAATGGGAGGAAATTTGCTATCTATTAAGAACCACATATAATAATAAAAGCATCATAAAGTGACATTCAAGAGGTCAGGAGCCAAATGGAGTTGGTTTTTCTATTTGAATACAGAATATTTTATTTTTCTGACATTTTCTTTCCCTCTTTTTGACCCGGTGAACTCGTGCTATTCTTCAACAACAATTTCAAATATTCTCCCATAAAATATTCTCAGATTCCCAGAGTGAACCCCAATCTCTGACTTATCTATGAACTTCCTATAATTTTTGCTTCAGGTAGAATTTACCACATCACTTTATAATTGTTGATGCCCATAGAGAGGGACTTCCTTAATATGTGAACTGGTTTTTATTCATATTGGATTTCTTGCTAACTACATACCTTGCATATAATAGATGAATAAAATATTCTTTACTTGAGGCATGAGCAAATTCATTATGGGCAGGGTAGTTTTGCTCAACTCAGACTTTTCTAATATATACATATTAATCTGATGAATTGAGAACTCAACTCCAATGTCTTAAAGAAGGAAAAAAGGCCAACATTTGGGGGATGGTACAGACAATATGGCAATTAGAATCCCCCTGTAAGTATGAGCAGGACATATTCACAGTCAGAATTCCCCAGAAAAATGAATATAGCTGGCTGGCAAAATATGGGATGTAAAGGTTTTCTTCTAGACTATGTGCTACTGGGTCTTCATTTTCAGTTGCATTTTTAAAACTAAGATGTGGTTATGGGTGTAGTTCCATGGCAGAGCACATACCTTGCATATAGCCCTGGATTCAATCCCCAGCACTAATTAATAAATAAATAATAAACTAGAAGAATTAAGTTGAATTCCAAAGCACCATTCCTATAGCACTCTTATTACATATTGGAATTAGAGATTTTTTTTCTTTTTTTTCTTGTTCCTCTGTTATTGTTAGCTCAGGGGCCATGATATTTACTTATGTGTTTCTTCAGTTTTTTTTCCACATCAGAAATAGGGGATTGCTTATCCCTGGCTTATTTACTTGACCTTTCCAATTGACCAAATTATACAATATATACAAATGTATTACAGTAAAACCCATATCATGTATAATTATTATGCACCAATAAAAATAATTAATTAATGAAAAAAAAATTTTCTTGTGGTATGTGATCCAAATTTTTATTGATTCATTTGATTAAATGAACTGGGTGAAACCCAAAATCAAGACCATAAAGAATTAAAATTATTTGTAGTTGGCAATTCCTAGGAATACAATGTTATTCTTGCATCCTGAGTATTTATTATGTTTTCCTTACGCTGATTGGAAAATCACAAATGAATTTTGAAAGAGTCTTTATAACACATGAATATATAATTAAGCATGAGAAAGATGAATAAGGAATTCAGTTAATAGTCATACCTGGGTAAAAAGTAGGAATCATATGAATTCTGGATAGCTGAATACAGAGGTTTTTGTTATTTGTTTCTTGTTTTTGTACCAAGGATTAAACCCAAGGGTGCTTAACCACTGAGGCATATCCTCAGCCTGTTTTATTTTTTTATTTTGAAACAGGGTTTCATTAAGTTGCTCAGGGCCTTGTTAAATTGCTTACTCTAGCTTGGGACTTGTGATCCTTCTGCCTCAGCCTCCCTAGCAGCTGGGATTACAGGCATGTGCCACCACGCCCAGCAATCACAAATGTATTAATGAGATCTGAGCCAAGGTTAATACTTAAAGCTGAGTGGTTCAGTACTCATGTGTTCACAATCCTGTTCATTCTTTTTCATGTATGTGAAATATATAGAGACAGGTTAATGAGACAGGTTAATATTACCATAAACAATAAAGATTCCTACAATGACATCACCTAGGCAGTGCATCATGCTGTAAAGTGGCTCTTACCCAAGAAAAATCTAGTGCTCATCTTCTTACTCTCCAACAGATCTCTAATTTCCGCACCCTCCTGTGAGTAATCTTTTCCTTCACAGTAGGCTGGGTCTATCTCCAGCTGCAGGGAATGCAACTGATCATTTCCTTTGCAATAAATATTTGAGGCAGGGGATATAAACAAATTTTGAACAATGAGAGGGAAGGGCCATGTGAGGGGATTCTAGAAAAGATTTTAGTTTTAGAATGAAGATACACAACAAAAATTGTTGCTTTCCTGCTTTGCTACCTGCATGTGATTCCTGGAAGGGCCTGCAGTCATGTTAATACCATCTTGATTCCACGAGCCCAGTCTTCTGTGTTAAGTGTATACATGGAGAAGAAATAACAGAAATGTGGGACAGAGGCAGGTTAATGAACCATTGAATTAACGAATGACTGTAGTCTTTTCTGTGAGAAAAAATATGCTTATTTAAACGTTATTTTTAAGTTGTGGCTGCTAAAATTTCCTAAATGATTCATCGTTTTCTTATTCTTCTGTTGGATTATTTTAGAATGTATTCTTAGGACTAGAGTTTTTATTCATATTTGCTCTTGAAATGCATTTTAAAATTGCTTTTCAGTAAAATTGTAAAATTCAATAGCCCTGTAAAGACAGAATAACAACGAAGATTATAATGTCATTTATGAGTAACCAGCATGTTATAATTTTTTGAGAACTAGTGATCATATACCCAGGAAAAAAGAATTCACAAATGAGCCTGAACTCACAATATTGCTTAAAATTTTGTACTGTGTAGACCTTTTGGAGTCCATTTATTGTGTGTGAATTACAGAACAGAAATCCCTATTATAGAATTTTAAGTAACATAAATACTTACACCCTAATTATTTCTTCTAGTGATTGAGGATGTTGATGTTAAAGTAAATTCCAAGCTAACTTTTATTTTCATCTATAAATACCTTTTATGTTTCTGGAACAGGTTAAAGACTTTGCAGTTAATGTGCTGCTACGTCCCTCACCAGATTGAAGACCATCTTATATCTTTTCACTGGTTTTTCTTTACTTCTTCAATTCTAAAACTGCTAGGATGGATACTGTTTTTAGACTTTTTCATATCCTTGTCTTCTTGCATTGAAGAAGGTGACTCTGGAATCATTCGCAAACACCAGGCATTTTAAATTATAATTAGCAAATTGTTGTAAACAGAGAAAATAAAGGAGCCAATGGCTGTCAGAGCCATTAATGCTGATTAAACTAGGCTGTGTGGGCCCATGGTTTGCTTTGAAGCATTCACCTTGTAAGAAATCCAGCCTGCTTTTCTCATTGCCATGATAATATTCAGGTCTTCATGGATATATGATGGGTAGAGCATTTTCTATCCACTGCACATTAGCTTAGACCAAAGTTGTACTTGCCTAAATAAAAGGGGGGGTGTGGAATGAAAAGTGTGCATACTTGTGTAAATCTAACCAATCCATTCTCCTTATAATCATTAAAAGAGAATAATTACATTATATAGACACTCCCATCCCTACCTTCACAGATATGTTCCCATGCACTAATATTAATAAAATATTAGAATGTGTTTGAAAATTTCTATAGTCTTTATCCTTGAGTGATGAAGTACTTTTATTTATTTGTGGCTGCTTATCATTTATTTATTTTGTGGTACTGCCCCAAACCCAAGGCATTGCACATGCTAATCAGGAGCTCTGCCTCTGACCTATATCCTCAGTCTCTTTTTAATCTTTTTGTTGTTGTTTTTGTCTTTTGGTACTCAGAATTAAACTCAGGGTTGCTTTAATACATTCACAGCCCTTTTTATATTTTATTTTGAAACAGGGTCTCTCTAAGTTGCCAAGGCTGGCTTCAACTGTGACACTCTCAGACTCCCATTTGGGGGAATTATAGGCATGTGTCACTGTGCCTTGCCCTCTTCTCATTCTTAATAAAGGATTCTTAAATAATAGAAAAAAATGCAGGGAAGCAAGCTACCAGTAGCAAAAAATCTTGTGCATTTACCACATATCTGGTACAATGCCAAACCTTTAATGCATGTGGGTATCATTTAATTTAATCATTTAAACTATTCTATGAGAGAAATTATACTAGGGCTGGGGATGTGGCTCAAAGGTAGAGTGTCTGCCTGGCACACACAAGGCACTGGGTTTGATCCCCAACACCACAAAAAAAATAATAATCATTAAAAAAAAAAAGAAATCATCATGCTCATTTTACATGAAAGATTATACTTTAATGATCCTAACAGTCTGATATCTATATAAGACTTATCTATATACAAAAACCAAGATTCAAATTCCTATTTGCAAAAACTGGCATATAATTTAATATTTGGATATACATATATTATGTGTGTATCTATGCTTTGATATCTATTAAATTTTATATTTATGGCCTTGAAATACAAGGGAGATCAGTAGAATAGAGGAAATGGACCTGGGGAAAAAGGGAGGGAGAGAAAGCGAAGGTACTGAGGACCAACATTGATCAAATTTTATTGTTATATTGTGTGCATGTACAAACATATAATAAAAAATTCCACCATTACACATAATGATGATGCCCTAAGAAGAAAAATATATATCTACATATGAGTGTTTATATATTCCTCTTTCTGGTGTTCTCTCTTTTAAATCTAATCTTTCATAATTAAAATTCTTTTTATTTGTACAAATGAATCTTCATCTTCACCATGCACATCTTTGGTAAAGTCAGTCTCTAAATTTCCTTGAATGCTTTATCTCATAAACCTTAATGATGTAAAGAAAATAATTGATTTTACAAACTTTTAATTACATAAAGCAATGTCTACTCAAATTTAAAGAGATTCATTTTGATTTTAATTTAGAATCTAATAGCCAAAAGACACATAGATATTATATTTTTAAACTAACATTGAAATTTTAGTGTCCTAAGTTCAGATATATGTCAATCTGTAAAACTGTCTCTTTCTATGATTTTTTAAGAGAGAGAGAATTTTTTAATATTTATATTTAGTTTTGGGCAGACACAACATCTTTATTTGTATGTGGTGCTGAGGATCGAACCCAGAGCCGCGGCCCATGCCAGGTGAGCGCGTTACCACTTGAGCCACATCCCCAGCCCTTTCTATGGTTTTTTACATCAGGTTTCAAAATAAATTTGTTTGTATTTCTCTGTTATCACCCCATTCTAGTCTAATGAGAAATTAGCTTCTTCACAAGCACATACTGGTTTCAAAATTTTGTTTTCCTTTAAAAAATCATAATTGAAAGATTGTTCAGATTCAGGTTATCAAGGGAGGTTCTGGATTAAATGAAACATGAAAGCCCTGACACTTGCTGATTATAAAGTATCTGCAGCCTCCATTGGCCACAATGGAGCTGGGATTCTCAACAAGCACCTGAGAAACCAGATGTATAAATGTACATATTTTTGTTAAATATACATATTTAAAAAATATACACAATATAAAATTACTTGTCCTTTCCATTTAACTCACTTCTGATTCCTGGATTTCTTTCTGTAAGAAGTACTTACGTACTTTCTGTCTTTCACTATAATGAATTTTTAAGCTTTGAAGATTTAAAATACCACAGATATTTCAAAGAATAAGTTGATATGAGACTGAGGTACTTTTTCAAAAAATTTTTGTGAAGAACTCAAGCAATGTGTTGAGGGGTAGCTGGACTGTACTAAAAACAATAGAAAAGATGATAACTGATAGGAACAAAACTATAATTAAAATTTTCTGTGGTTAATACAGTTGGGAAAGCAAATAATTGTCCTAGTAAAGGAGACAATCTGCCCCTTGCCCCTCATCATGGAATCTAGAGCAGTGTCAGGATTCCCTTGAGAACTTGCCCTGGTACCTAGAAGAAGCTCCTGGGAAGCCCAAATTATTTTCATCTGATGTTTTAGCTCTGTTCCAGGAAACCAGCACAGGTAAGAAGTAACTCAACTGTGAGTCCAGGTTGCCACATAACCTTTTTGTTGGATCAGTTGAACAACTATAAGTGACCTTTAACTTTATTAGATGACTCTAAACAATTGAATCTCTGTGATAAGTAGTTTCTCTCATTGGTCTTTCACTAAACCATATCAATTCATAAATATTATTAAAAACATCTTAGAAGAAAATAATGAGGAAAAAATTTGTTGGTAACTATGTGTATATCCTAAGAATGATTTCAATGATATACTTACAAGTGAAAAAGAACAGTTTATAGAAGACAGAGTACTCTATAATTGTGGATAGATGTAACATATAGATACAACAGTTACAAATGTGAACTTGAAATTGATACTGGTAAAATTACAGAGGGGAAATTAGTAACAGGACATTACCAGATTTCCAAAATTAGGAAATGAGGTGCCAATATGGGTGGAATTATTTAAACCAGCTAGGTTTAAATTTTATTTTCTTAGAATCACTAAATTTATAGATTTAGGATTTTGCCACTGATTACCATAGTCAGGATGTAAGCATGGGAAGAATATTGAGCCTAATTAGAAATCCAGGTAGATCATTGTTTTGGCCTTTACCAATCAGGTATTATATCTGAAAGCAGAAACTCAGACCAAACTTTAAGGCTGAACAATATCAAGTGAACAATATGTTCTAACAAAGCACTAAAGATGTAGAACATTGAATGAACAAATGTGTTCTCACAGACAACTGTAAGAGTTGGGATTAAAGCTAATAGGAGCAGAGTAGAGACAAAGGAAGGAAACTGAACATGCACAAGGAGCTGAGAGGATTTTTCCAGAAAGCCTGATGCTGCTTCTAATTTCCCCTGTATATACAGTGTGCAAGTAACATAAAAACTCTAATCATGCTTTCTTGTAAATGTAAAAAATATATCTTGCTGTATTTGCAACAAGAAAGGGAAATAAGAGATTCCTGAAAATGAATATAAATGATTTCATAATTATTTGAATAAACATAACTATGGAGAGGCATTGAATCTCCACATCAACCAGGAGGAAACTTTTTAATTGGTAGACACAGCAACCTCTGTCACCTTCTCCATAGTTCAATGATTTTTAGTAATACTGTGGATGTAACTGAAGGGATAACTAAAATATAACACTGTGCTGAAGCCAATATAAAATATGTTTAAGATAAAATTCAGGAGGACTATGATATACTTGGATTTAAAAACTTAATATCACAGATATCATTTCTATCCAAATCCATCCATGGATTTAATGTAATCACAATCAATATACAAGAAATGTTTTAAAATATGTATGGAAAAATGGAGTCAAAACAACAAAAAAAATGATAAAAAGCTGTAGTAATTAAGGCACTAAAAACAGCACATCTATACACAGGGAGATCTGGTTGTTTCACAAATGGTGCTGCTTCAACTGAATATCCACCTTACACTGTGCCCAAAATTAAACTCCAGAAGAACTCAAAATCTAAAAACAAACAGTAAAACAAGGAAGAAAAGAAAAGAAAGCTTCTGAAAGATAAAAAAAAAATCTCATGTCTTTGTAGTAGTCAAAGATTTCTTAAACAGACTTCTTAAATACAAAATCATAGATATTAATGTTATTAAGCTTTTTTGAAATTGAAAATTGTGGTACATCAAGACATTGCTAGTGAGAAAAATGATTTAAAGACTAGGAAACTATTTGCAATACACATATCTTACTTCTATGGAAATACATAGGAAACTACAAATGAAAATAAAATGTTATAAAACCTTTTTTTTAAAATGAGAAAAATAACAAACAGACACTTCAGAAAACAAAATATGCAAATGCTCTGAATATGTTTTCAAATATTTAGTTACAGGAAAGTGAAAATTAAAACTGCAATGCACTATTACTCTCCATGTGAATAGCAAAACTTAAAAAGAATAAAACACCACACAAAGTGTTAGTGTCGATGGGAAACAACTAGGATTCTTGTACACTTCTGGTGTGACTTTCAACTGATAAAACTATCTTCACAAACTTTTACCATTATTTAGTAATCTGAATATACAATGTTCTAATGTAGTCCTTCTACTCCTGTGATTAAACTTTTTTTAAAGAGAGAGGGAGAGAGGGAGAGCGAGAGAGAGAGAGAGAGAATTTTAATATTTATTTTTTAGTTATCGGCGGACACAACATCTTTGTTTATATGTGATGCTGAGGATCAAACCCGGGCCGCAGGCATGCCAGGCAAGCGTGCTACCGCTTGAGCCACATACCCAGCCCCCTATGATTAAACTTAATAGGGCTGGGTGTGGTGGTGCACACCTGTAATCCAAACAGCTTGGGAAGCTGAGGCAGGAAGATGAAAAGTTCAAAGTCAGCCTTGGCGATTTAGTGAGTTCCTAAGCAACTTAGAATAATCCTGTCTCAAAATAAAAAAAGCTGGAGCTGTGACTCAGTGGTTATGTGCCCTGGGTTCAATTCCCAGTACCAAAAAATAATAAATAAGTGAATAAATAAATAAACAAACTCAATAGAAATGAATGATTTAGGCACTGAAAGCTGCTATCCATATTCTCATAACTTTTGTCCATATCTTTATAAATGGCATACTACACATGAATGTATAAAATATAGATTGACTTTCATGCAAGCAAAAAGAGATATGATATTGAATTAATCAAGGTAGATACATGGGAATACACATTACACAGATGTTTCTACATATATAAGGCATAAGCAAATCAAATCTATAATGGTAGAAGTAAGAATAGTGCTTAATATCAGGATGTTATTAATTGGAAGTAATGACATTTTGTTTGTATGCTAAACTTCAATGTAAGAAAACAAAGAAAAATATTTTTAAAACATAAGACAGGGGCTGGGGATGTGGCTCAAGTGGTAGCATGCTCGCCTGGTGTTCGTGGGGAGCTGGGTTCAATCCTCAGCACCATATAAAAATAAAATAAAGATGTTGTGTCCACCGAAAACTAAAAAATAAATATTAAAAAAATTCTCTCTCTCTCTCTCTCTCTCTCTCTCTCTCTCTCTCTCCCCCTCTCTTTAAAAAAACACATAAGACAATTGAGCCAAAATTAACAGTAAGAGCATAAATAAATGGTGTTTGCCTTTTTGTACATTTGTGATTTGATTTTTGAAAATAAATCAGTGTTATCACATTAGCAAGGCAAAAGGAGAAAAGATCACCTCAGTATATATGGAAATTAAACTGATAAAATTAAAACCATTCATGATTAAAAAAGAAGAAAGACAAGAAGCCAGGAATAGATGAGAACTTCCTTAACTGCTTATTCACACAGAAAAGATTAAGGCCAAATATTTTTAATCATGAAATACTAAAATCCTACTCCTGACAAATTGGAAACAAAAAAAAGCATGCTTGCTCTACCACTTCTTTCTTCAATAGTTTATAGGATGTCCAGTGTGGTGCAAAAACTACAACAACAACAACAACAAAAATTCGCGTACAGGGATTAGAAGGAAAATATAAAACTGACAATATGCTTAGACTAGAGGTAATGTATACAGAAAACTCAAAAGTATCTCAAAGAAAAAGTAACAATTAGTTTAGAAATACTGATGGGTAAGAATTAATGTGTAGGCTGGCAATGTGGCTCAGTGGCCAAGCACCCCTCAGTTCAATCCCTGGTACCAAAAATAAGTAAGTAAGTAAGTAAGTAAATAAATAAATAAATAAATAAATGATATGTAAAATCATTTTTTTTTCTGTAGCAGCAGAAACTTTTTAATTTAACACCATCCTGTTTATTTTCCAAGTTTTAGGGGCCTTATTGAGGAATTCTCTGTGCCTATAGTTTGGAGTGTTGCCACTATATTCAGAAAACAAAAGAGATGTCACAATGAATCTTTTAGAATTTAGACTCACTTCTTTCATCCCTATTTGAGTAGCAACAGCACTATCTCCTTGGTGTAACCCAGGTCATCCATTTCTGTCATTGGTAACTTCTTTTCTACTTTGTGTACTACAAGCAAAAGAAACTCTTTTTTTTTAAGAGAAAGTGAGAGAGAGAGAGAGAGAGAGAGAGAGAGAGAGAGAGAGAGAGAGAGAGAGAGAGAGAGAGAATTTTTTTAATATTTATTTTTTAGTTTTTTGGCAGGCACAACATCTTTGTTTGTATGTGGTGCTGAGGATCGAACCGGGCCGCACGCATGCCAGGTGAGCACGCTACCGCTTGAGCCACAAGACAGCAGGTATATTTTTAAGGTCATACAACCTTACCATATCCTCTGGTTGAAGCACTCTCCCCAGAAAAGAGAATGTATAAATCAGATTATAGGGAAGAGGAATATTATTCAATCAATATGAGTAATGGTGACATAGGAAAATCCTATTTTGATACCTTGTTTTCCAGACTTATTGGGATGACTATCCCATGTTTTGGCTTCTGCTTTAATGCAGATATTATATCCTGGAGTACAGAGCTTATTGTCAATCTGGGACCTTTGCTGAATCTTTAATAGCCTATGTTTTTATTCAATTTGGCTGGCCAATTCCAGGCATACAGAGGAACCAATGTACTCTAGTCATGGGGGCATTGTCTCTCTACTCTTGGCTACAAAATAAATTTCCTAGTCTTCAGCTATATTTGTGTGATTTCATATTATTAATTCATGTATTATTTAAACCTCAAAGATGATGATGGTAGCATAACCAGAGAAGGGAAATTCGGAACTGTTGTCAGTCTGGTAAAGAAGAATTGCAAGATATAAAAAATTGGATATAATTGAATTATCACCAAAGGCCACCTGTTCTTACCAAGGTGCTTCATCATTAGCTGAGCATCATGCTCCACAGCTGGCAGGTTTTTCATTCAACATCGTCAGAAGTTAGATTGGCATCACTAGGAGGGAGCCCTTATTGTTGAGTCAGACTAACTTCAATGTACTAATTGCATTCAACAATGCATGGTGGTTGTACTCACCTGATGGATCTTACAGCAGACCACACGAAATAGGCTACTCATTTTCCAGCATCAGTTGTTTAGTTTCTATAGAGCCTGCAACATATCAAGAGCTTGTCTTCAATTGAAAAGTTATGCTGTACTTTAGAAAGCATATCTTGTTCTATCTACTAAAGATCTGTACTAAAAAAACATACCTTCTGTTAGGGCTTTACAGAACCTCAGCATATATTCTTTTTATTACTTAATTATAGATACACATAACATGGGGGTTCATTTCAACATAATTATACGAGCATAGAATATAATTTGCTCCATTTTAGTCACCAGGAATTCCCATTATCCTCTTTTCTCCTCCCACTTCTGATCCTTTTTTCTCTACCATACCAATCTTTCTTCAATTTATAATTGTTTAAATTTAGTGCACTATGGCTAAACATAAAGGTGAAATTCACTATGGTATATTCACATATGTATAGAGGAAGGTTGGTCAGATTTTTTCCACCATTCTCTCTTCCTGTCCCTCCATTCTCCCCCTCAATACATTTACCCTACTCCACTGATCTCACTTCTATTTTTATATACCCCATTTCTTTATATTTTCCCCTTACTTTGTTCTGACATCCACCTATGAGAGAAAATATTTGACCCTTGACTTTTGTGGTCTGAAATAAAAATCTTCCAATGTGCAGAAACTGAAGAATTTATAACCTCTGAGCTTACACAAAAAAATATACTCAATTAACTTTTTCATGTAGAAGAAATGAAAAATAAAAATGAAAGCCGAATAAAGATTAATATACTAGAATAGTCAATTAAAAGAGAGTCAAATCTGAATTAAATATTAGAAACAAATCAACATGGCAAGAAATAAAATCATCTTTAGTAATATTTAATATAAATGGCCTAAACTCTTCAATCAAAAGACAAAAATTGGACTTAGTAAGAACCAGCCTCAAAAGAGAAAATAAAAAGGGCTATGGATGTAGCTCAGTGATAAAATGTGTTAGAGTCTGTAAACAAGTCAGGATGGTGCCTGGCAAATGTTAGAGCCTGTAAACAAGTCTGCATGGCACCTGGCATTTTTCCAGAGGGAGTGGTTTGTGAAGAAACGCCAGCAAGCCATTAAGTTGACTGCTGTATCTAGTTTATGTTAATTAGATAAGCTGTGTGGAATGTATATGTATATATACCCCTCCTGTCCTACAATAAATGGCTCCCACTCCTGCTGTATCAAGATACACAAGTTGTTCGTCACCTCCTGATTATTTTGCTTCAGCTGGACTGTGGCAAAATGCACCTGATTCAATCCTCAGTACCAAGAAAAGAATAAAGAAAAAAGATTTTATTTGCACTATTGTTTACAGTATTCTTTTTGAAATGTGTTCTGGGACAATACAGTCCTAGTATAAAATGACTAACCCTAATGTGCTATAGACAGAAGAAAGAAATTCAGACAGACTAAATCCAATTTCTTAGGGGACTTACTGATGGAAGCATAGTCCTAGTAGCGCAAAGACCAGTTGAATCCCCATAATTTAGGTCAGAAAGAGGACAGTGTTTAAGGCTGAGGACAAAAGTGACTTTATCTTGGCTGCAATATACCTGGTTTATCTTTTTATTTTTTTTAACCTGGCTTATCTTAAAATCATAGTAAGGTGTCAGATATATCCCTGGATCAAGTGTTTGAAAGTAAAGCACCACATATGACTTCAATGGTTTTTGGTATTTCTGATCTGCTGGGAAACTATGCAAAAAAGAAATCCAGATTGCTCAGGGGCAATTATGGTGGGTATGGCTCATGATGGATACAGTCAAGTCAGACTATATCAATATAAAATCTTACTAATTTATAAGGATACTGTCATCAAACTATATCAATATAAAATCTTAATAATTTATAAGGATACTGTCTTTTTGAATAAAAATGTCTTAAGTCTTAAAAAAATACATGGATTGGCAGATTGGATGACAAAACAAGACCTACCAACACGTGGTTTGCAAGAGACTCGCCTTACAAAGACATCCACAGACTACAGGTGAAAGGACCAGAAAAGATATATGATATAAATGGAAACTGAAAATAAGCACTGGTATCTATTTTCATTTCAGACTGAAGTAATTTCAACTCAAAATTAATCAGAAGAGATGAAATAGGTCACTTCATTGAAGGAATTATCCAGCAACAAGATAAGATAATACATATTTATGCCCCAAACAATAATGCATCAGCATATATAAAACAAACCCTTCTCAATATAAAGAATCAAATAGATCACAATTCAATAATACTGGGTGATTTTAGCACACCTCTGTCACCATTAAGTAGATTATTCAGACATACACTATGTATGCTTCACAACTAAAAATTAGTACTAATCAACTGGAACTAACAGACATTTATAGACTCTATCATCCACTGACAACTGAATTCACTTTCTTTTCTGCATATATTCTTATTTAGTCTGGTGTAAGTGACCTACTGATCATATGGGCCAAAAGAAAGGATAGATTGCAATATAGTCCAGTAGGCATTGTTTGTCCTACTCAAAACATCATCCAAAAATCAGTAATTCATTATAATTCCAAATGAAATTTGTGCTTTGTAATAGTGCATTCAGGCTATTATGACAAAATACCACACACTACATCACTTAGAAATAGAAATTTACCTCTTATAATTCTGGAAGTTTTTGGTGATTCCAGGATCAAGGTACTGTCTGATTTGGTGTGGGATGAGAGCCCATTTATTCATAGACAGCTGTCTGTACTCTAACCTCACATTGTAGAAGAGGCAAAGGATCTCTTTCATGTCTCTTTTATAAGGGCACTCATCTTATTTATGAGGGCTCTACATTCATGACCTAGTCACCTCACAAATGGCCCTATCTCTGTATACCATCAACTTATAGGTAAGGATTTCAACCTGAATTTTAGGAGAACATAAACTTTTGGACCACAGCATGCTGCTACCAGAATCCAAATATATCTACCCCAAAAGAGTGTTCAAGCCTATTACAAGACATTGGACTCCTAAATATTCCCTGCTGTGGTAGATCTCTGAATGTTCATGAAGTTTTCTCCCACCAATACATATACATGATGTGCTGCAGAAAGTCAAGATACCCAAAATATTTGCAGACTGTAGTGTAAAAAAGAACAGAAACTAACCATGGGACAATACAACAAATGTGTACTTCTTTCTTACCACATAAACAGGAACTGATGAAGACTGAGACAAATGCATTCCCTAGACCAATAGATAAAATGCCAGATCCTGTTTTTAATCCATTTCAGTAAGGATACCATACTAGACAACTTACCAGTTGTTTAAATTTTTGATGATATATCATAATCTGCCACAATTCATCTGCTTTTTCTTGGAGTCAAGGAAAAGTTGAATAAAAATATGATGAGGAGAACTCTGATATATTTCTTTTTTGGTGGCATTAATATCTCAGGTTATTCCTAGAATACAATATTGCTTCTCTTCTACTATTTTGGTGAGAAGGAAGGGGCTGGTTGAAGACATCTCATAGACTTCCACTTGATTAAATCTGCCATAATGGTTCTTAGTGCACAGGTCATGTAACCTGAAGAAAGTAAGGATACTAGTCTTGAAGAATCTGGAAACAAAGACACTCCAAAATACTAAATAAATGACCTTGACTTTTGAATATGTTTGGAGTGTTTAAAAATCATAAAAGGTCCAGAATGACTGAGTGTACAGAAGGAGAGTGATAGTGAAGATTTTAACCTCTATCTTGCAGAACTGATAAGTCATGGAAAGAAATCATTTCAGAATCTTGAAGTTAAAAAAAAAACAAAGTTAATGAACTAGATTTTTTTTTGTACTGGGATTTAAATCCATGAGTGCTCTACCACTGAATTTTTAAAATATTTTTTTGAGACAGGATCTTACTAAGTTGCTAAGGCTAACCTTGAAAAAGAGTACACTTGAAAATTTATAAACATAATTGTAGTAATTAATGGGACAATTAATCATTAAAATTCACAGTGCTTGTAACTTAATGATAATTAAAACCTATGAGACATTAATAGATGTTTACACATAAGAGATATAAATATAATGAAACTTATTAAAAATGAAGGGGTAATTTGAGAGAAAAAAAAATCTTTCACAGTTTTATTTGGAAAAAAGAAAGGGTAAATATTAATGAGCTGTACATTCAAGATATATAGATTGGAAAACAGTAATAGAATAAATCCCTCACATGTAAATAAAGGTAAGAAAAGAATGTAATGAATTAGAAAGCTCACCTACAATTAAGATGGTAAAAAATACAAGGGTAAATTCTTGGAGATATAACTAATACAACTGAGAAATCTCTTATAGAGACACTAAACAGATTTGGTAAATAGTGGAAATATGATAATCAAGAAATAAATTATAAAAATCACCCCAGTACTTATAACTTTAAGAAGTATATACAAAAACATACTCAAGATTGTAATCATTGATTGTTTTAATAGCCATTAAATGGGTTTCAAGCTTAAAAAATAATTTTTCCTTCTTCATTTTTTTTTTTTTTTTTTTTTTTTTTTTTTTGCGGGTGGGAGGTACTGGGGATTGAACCCAGGGCCTTGTGCATGCAAGGCAAGCACTCTACCAACTAATCTATATCCTTATCCCTAAAATATTTTTTATATGGACTGATGTATCATTGATGAGGAAACCAGAAATATGCAGGAAAAGAATGCAATATACCTGTCAGTTTATGAATTTAAATCTAAATCTTCATCACCTGCACGAAAAACCAAAATGTAAGTATTACAATATAACTGGTAGAAAAATATAAAAGATGAATATTGTTCTTTAATCAACATTTCAATTTGGAGTGATGGTTAGAGGGGATTGAACTCAGGGCACTTTACCACTAACTCACATCCTCAGCATTTTTTATTTTGAGATAGGCTCTCTCTCTTGCTGCTGCTAGCCTAAAACTTGCAATTCTCCTGACTCAGTTTCTCAAGTTTCTGCGATTATAGATGTGTGCCACCATGCCCAGCCAACCTCTCATTTTTTTATACTTTTCAAATTTAGATAATTTCAGGAGAGTATCTTGGGTTTTATTTTATTTTTGAGCAAAAATAAAATTTGTACTCATCATTAACAAATAGTTATACACCTTTAAATTATGTTTGGGTCAACAACAAACCACACATAAAAATGTTTCCATAAATTTGTAATAAAGCCAAGAATTTCTGTTTCCTACTAATACCATAGCACTTAATATCATTAAACAATACATTACCCACATGTTTGTGGTGATACTGATTTAAATAAAACCTATTGCACAGTCATATGAAAATATAGTACATACAATTATGAATAGTACATAATGATTTATAATGATAACAACATGATTTATAATCATCATAATAATGCTACTTGTTTATGTATTTACTATATCTTTGCTGTTTTTAGTGTACTTCTGCTAATAAAGAAAAATTTTACTGTAAAACAGTTTGATGTGTTAAACTGACAACAGAATCTTATGTTTATTATATCTCACATTCACTAAATTAGTTTACTTTTCTTAAAAAAAGATTGCTTGATTTTGATAAAATGACCTTTAAATAGTAAAAAAATTTAATTTTCAAAAAGAAAAAAAAAGACACCACATCTGGTGATTGATCTATACTCCTAGATTTGTATAAATGCATAAATACATACTGTGATGTTCACACAAGAAAATCACTTAACACATGTCTGAATATATATCCTTGTCATTAAGCAATGCATGTCTATAGTTAATGTTATTTGTGTTCAAAACTGTAGGATAATTTTTTAAAATTATTCCCATTGTATATAAAAATAGAAGAGAAGCATACTTTCTTTACCAACAAAATTTCATTTGGGCTGGGGTGTTCTCTCAGTGGCAGAGTGCTTGCATTGCCCATGTGAGACCATGGGTTCTACCCTCAGCACCACATAAAAATAAATAAACAAAATAAAGGTATGGTGTCCATGTGTAACAAAAAAATATATTTTTTAAAAATTTCATTTATGTTCTTTGAGATAGAAAGTGGTATATACTAATGTTTTTAATTAAATAAAATTAATACTTCACTTCTCAATATATAAATTGAATTTGTCTCAGACATGTCTGGAGAAATCAATGACAGTGATAAGTACTCTGTATTTCTTTTGCACAGAAGAGTTCATAAAACATTTTACAAGCTTTGTATCATAAAACTCATGCATTTCAATTTATGTAGACTCCCAAAAAATATTGATTAAAGGGAAAGAAGTTAGGAATTCTCTATTAAAATCTTCCTGGGTCACAACATAGCCTGTCCTAATGACAGAAAAAGTACACCCTAACAAGTGTGTCAAATCCCTACCCCCACACTCCCTTCATATCCAGACTTTCCCTTGTTTTATTCACCTTTGCTTAATGTCCTTTAATTGTAGATTCTAATCATCAACCTAACCACCCCATCTTCTTTCCCTCTCATTGGTACATTGCTCTCAGGAGTTGGAGGCATTCCAGACACAATGAAATCACGAAGAGATCATCCCAACCCATCCCAATTTAACACTCTTATTCACCACCATGCCTGGCACCTCCCGCTTTCCCTCCCTCACTTCTCCTCACTATTCAAATCTAATTCTAAGACAAAATAAACTTTGCCATTGGTCATCAGCAACCTTTCTTTTTCTCATCCCTCCCCTCTTCATTTTACCACTGCTCCTCCTCCAAGACAACCGCTCCCAGTGCTTAGAGGCTTATGAGAGGAGATTAAACTAATCTCACCCACCGACAAGCTCACTAAGCAGTTCCTGAATAAATTCCAAAATTTCTGCCAAGCAATAGAGCTGGGGAGGATGGGGGAAGAATTAATGTAACAATCAGCACATTATAGTAATAACTTCTCCATGAACATTCTTTCCCTTTTACTAATCCCATACAAAGTTGGGAGAAAGTAGAAAGCATGGAGGGTGTGGGGAATGTGGGGGGAAGGAGGAATAACAATTATTTTCTTATTTCTTTTTAAATATAAATTAATGAACTAAGTATGTTGGCACCACCACCTCTCTTCTTTTTAAAGTAATTTAATCAACCTCTTTTTTTCAAAAATGAGAATGAGTGTGTAAATAGCCAACCTTTAAGTGGTTTTGGATTGGTTCATTTGCTAATTAATACTGAAGAAAGTAGACTAGAAAGACTGGGCAGGGGGCTGGGGATGTGGCTCAAGCGGTAGTGTGCTCGCCTGACATGCGTGAGGCCCGGGTTCAATCCTCAGCACCACATACAAACAAAGATGTTGTGTCCGCCAAATACTAAAAATAAATAAATAAATAAATATTAAAATTCCTCTCTCTCTCTCTCTCTCTCTCTCTCTCTCTCTCTCTGTCTCTCTCTCTCTTAAAAAAAAAAGACTGGGCAGGAAGAAATAAGGCAATTTTGGAGTGTTTTGTCCACATCATATTGATGCCTCTTTCTGTAACTCCCGTTCTGAGAATCAAGGCATCTGAGAGCCATCAGTTCATCTTTGGGAGAGGGTAACTACTTTCTCTCACTCACCAGTGTGTATAAATTCTCTGTATCAGAGGTCCTGAAAAATAATAACAGGCAACATTTGAATTGGTATCTTGAATCCCTCCAGCATTCCCAGCATTAGGACTCCCATTATTATTTTTTGAAGGAATGAATGTGAGTCTCAAAAGCTGAGGTAGGCAGAGGCAGTCACTGCCAGTGGCTGTGTAGGGGGTAAGAAATTTCTTTTCAAATAAAGGTGAATGCAACTGGTGATGTTTAGAAAAAAAGTGGGAGAGGTTCTGGGGAAAGTTTAGCCTTGAAGGTAAATCCATGTTTTTCTTCTTCTTGCCATTCATTATATCTAAGTATTCCATGGTAAAACAAAATGGAAAAAAAGTTCTAAATAAACAAACAAAAAGAGCTCCAAAGACACACTTGAAGGGCTGGAGCCACATTGAGGGTAAGACCAATAAAACTAATAGGTGGTGCCTTGTACAATAACTCAGAGAAAGACTTCATCAATTCTGCTAGCATTTAAGAAAAAGGGCTTCTAACTATGCCCCCACCTCAAAAAAAAAAAAGTGCATTGAATTTAGAATTGTATTTAAACTGTAGTTATGCAATGTCAGACTTTCCAAAGTTGGCAACAGATCTTTCCAAATACTCTTACGGTTTCTCAAGAAACTTCATAAAGACAACATGCAAACACTTAATTTGGATTTCACTTTATTTTGTATATATGTTTTTTTCAGGCGATTTGGAATGAAGACACCATCGTGAATCCTTGCTGTCCCTTAGTTATTAATAGGAAACAAAAAGTAAAATCATTCTATATTCAACAAATATTTAATGGACACTTATTCTTGGGAAATTACTGTCTTTAAGAAATACTTTTGTGCTATAATTGCTTTTACAGTTACATTTCTTAAGTTCAAATATGTAAAGATTACTCTTGTATTTGGAATTGAGCTAGTATGGGGTTGCTGGGAGCCATCAGCCAAGTAGGTATGACAATTTCCTTGCCGCGTACCCCCATGTTTCTTTAGTGGAAGGACTCATGAAAATAGGACATTTTTCAGCTACATTGCATGTAAGGTGACCTTGCTCAAGGACCAGGGCGGATCCGTGTTTAGGGTGTTCCCGGTTTAGCATAATACAAGATTAGGATGTTCCCCGTTTAGAATAGGGCGTATCCTGCTGCCTGAGTTCCTCTTGAGTTCTTGGGGTCAGACAGTATATTTGGGAGACAGAAGCCCAGTGGAGTGTGCATTTGGGCAGAGAGCGTGGATTCCCCTAGAACGTGTTTGTAGACAGCCGGTGTGAGTTCGGGAATAAAGAATTGCTGTTTGAATCTACAAGCTGTGTGGTGGCTCGTGATTTGTGCCCAGCCAGAGACTTCGGCATGGGGTTAAGTGGTATCATATGGATTATTTTAGGCATATTTCAGGCATAAACAAAGAGGAGGAACAATTTGTTTTGTATTTCTTGTGCAATAGTTTTATCACTACTACAGTTGTGAAATTTGAATTATCATCAAATACATGTAAATTCATGAGAAGCAATACAATTTATAAAGTACTTTCACAGTGTCTTCACTGTGAGACCCTGTCTCTAAATAAGATACAAAATAGGGTTGGGGATATGACTTAGTGGTTGAGTGCCCCAATATAAAAAAAAAGTGGTGAGGTCTTAGAATGGGATTAAGCCTTTACAATATCCTCATAAGTGATATTAATTACCTTATAAAAGGACTAGAAGGAAGTAGCTATGCCCTCTTGTCCTTCTGGCATGTGATGACTTGGTGGTCATCTCTCCTGCCCAGCAAAGAGGCAGGAAGAAGATGCACACCAGACAGTGAATCTCTTGGTGACTTGACCTTAGACTTTCAGCCTCCAGAACTGTGAGAAACAAATTTCTGTTCTTTAAGCATTTCCCAGTTTCAGGTAGTTTGATGTAGCAATGGGAATAGACTTGTGCAAATTCTGAGAATGATGTCTGGCATGTAAGTGCTATATAATTATTTACATAATTGTATTATTTCCATTTTCTCTAGCTTCCAACATACAGGCAAGTTTGTGTTGGGTAATTTAAGGCTAATGCTATGTTAAAATGAAAACTTATAAGTCACCTCATCTTTAATCATAACCTATTAATATTTTCTCAGGAGACAAATCACCATTCTCAATCTCCGTAGTTCTTACAATAAAAGACACAATAGCAATATAATGGTTTTCTTTTAAGCTTAGGAAGCTTTGAGTTTCTGAATGTTTCTCTGTCTTTATAATTATTTTTCAGTAAAGCTAGGAGGAACTCTCATGAGACACAAGATTCCAATTTAAGCTGGAAATTTATTTTCCATTCTGAAGATCAAGAAATTAACATTTACTCAGCTTTTACTGTGTATGAAAACTGTAGTTAATAGGTATTTTTAAGAAATATCAGTCCCATTACAGTATGGTGGCATTGAGAAAGAACTTAGAATCAAGTAAAATATATCTGAATTCTGATTTCTTTACTTACTGTTTGCTATGGAGAAAGATAATTTAATATGCCTGTGCCTTGGATTCCTCAACTTTAAAATATTAATAATGGTGCCTAGTGATGTTTTATTCATGACACAATTGTTATATTATGCTAAATAATGTATGCATAACTCTTTCTATAGTGGCTATAACATTTACAATTCTTCATAAAGTTTGCCTTTAATTGGTCAGACTAGAAGGCAGAAGTAAAGCAAATACCTCTAAACAACCTATAATAAGTCTGATCATTAATGAAAAAATATGTACTACAGAAATATAAAAGTGGAAAAATATTTTCTTCAGGTATTTCAATGAGAAGTTGAACTCCATTATAGCAAACAAAGGTGTATTTATTTTAATTAATTAACTTTTTTGTTTGTATTTATTTATTTATTTATTGAGAAATGATATAACCCTGAGGTAGGACAGTATGTTAGTCATTTTTTCCATTACCTCAACAAATACTTTAGGAAGAAGAGGCTATAAAGACAAAGGTTTATTTTGCTTCACAGTTTGGGAATTTTCAGTTAATGATCAGTTGACCCCATTATTTTGGACCTCTGGTGGCACAGTACATTTTGGTGGAACCATGGGGTAGAGAAGGCCATTTTCCTCAGAGTGAGGAAGCAAGAAAGAAAAAGAAGAAAGGGCTGGGGTCCCAACCTCCAAGTGCACACCCTTAATGACCTAACTTCCTCCCATTAGGCCCTACATCTTAAAGCTTTCATATCCTCCATACACCATTTAGGGTCTGGTGACTAAGCCTATAACATATGGACCTTTGGGTGTATATATTTTTAAGCTCTAAAATATAGGACCTTTGGGTGTACATTTTTAAGCTCTAAATTGTAGATGAAAGTGAACATGTGTTGGTGATCTTGCCAATGGAATTCAAAATATTTCTGGTAATTTCCATTTGCAGGTATGGGTACAAAAGTATTTGCCTTATTAATGGCTGCATGGCAGACATCAGAAGATGTATTAGTTTGTTCAAGCAATGCATCTGGTACAACTGATTAAATTGGAAATAACACTTATTTTTGATTATGAAAAACTACTGCTGTTCTCCAAGATTCATCTGCTTTCTGCAAAATTCAAAGAGCTAAATTGAATGGAAATATAGTAAGACTTACCACCTCTATATATCCTACAAATTCTTCATAGTGGTACTAATTTCTGAAATCTTTCCAGAAAGGTAATATTGCTTTTGGTTTATGATTTCCTAGGTAGAAGCAGTTCAAGTTGCTTCCACTGAGTTTTTCCAACATAATGGCTAGCTCTGCATTGGTCAGGAAACAAATATGATATTTCTGCCAGTTTCTAAGTAATTCTATTTCATTTATACATTTAATATTTGAGGAAATGACCATAGAATCAATTCAGAAAACTACTGGACCTATTTTGAGATGACACTTAGCAAAAACTTTATGAATAATCTGATTTCTATAAGCCAAAACTCTGGAAGAGCACAGTGACATTTTAAATTTTCTTGATTTAATCTCAGTTATGAACCATTTTCTACTAATCCTAGAAAAAATATTATTTCCTTCCCCTATATGAGCATTTACCCTTGAAAAGGCTGTATGTCTCTTCAGGGAATTCTGGGAGAAAGATTAAGAGTACACATTTTTGACAGGGAATCATAGACCTTCCTCAAAGAATCCAGACTCCCCTTTATTCAAGAGGCTCAGGGTTTGCAAATTTATTAACAATAACTTTACATTTTTTATTAAATTGGACATCAGTTCAGCTGACCTAGAATTCTTCCACTATATAGAGAAAGTACCAATTAGAAGAAGTAGACATCCTGTCTGTCTATTTTAATTCTAGGAACATAATGATTCACTAACCAATGATACAGGTTGTGGGGACAAGTGCATGGAGTACTGAATACATGGCATATGTTAAGGGCATCTGAGTGGCCTACCACTCCCCTGTGCTAGGCCTATGAAAGGCAAACTGCTTACCCCATAGGCACAGCCCTTAGCTGAGACTGCGTATTGCAATCCCTGCACTTGTCCCACAGCCTGCTTCTTTACTGGTCTTTGCAAGGCCAGTTGGCCAGAAATTGTGTTGGTGGCTGCCTGTATTCTGCTTAGCTACTGCCTGAGTATATATACATGGTAACTGTACATTAAAATCACACCTGCTTCCTGCTTGGTCTCCAGAGGTCTTGATTAGCAACTCCACAGCCACACTCTCCTCTTCCCTGTTTTGTGGACCTCCTTGCTGGACGATAGAGAGCCCATGGAGCTGGCACTTGAACAGAGACCTGAGGTAATCCAATAAGGCAGGGTGGACTCCTCACAGAGCAGTGAGGTAGGGGAAAGGGAGAACCACTAAAGTCTCACAGCTGCAAGTGCTACCCACTCTCTTAGATACCAGAGTTTCTACCCTGAATAAGAGTTGTGATTGATACCAGTCCATGGATAAGTGCTACTAATGTTTTTTATCCTAGGATATGGGACAAGATAATGGCAAATATGTGGCAAGCTGAAGTAAGACAGGGGTATAATTTACCACCACATTTTTTTCCTACTGTGACAGCCATTCAGCAAAGTTAAGGGGGCCCTGAAACAGACCCTTGCCATATAATAATGGCCCTGAGGGAAGATGAGGCTGTGAAAGACAGGCAAGGGGAAAAAAAAGCAGAGGCGATAATCTACCACTAAGCAAGCAAACACAGCAGGCAAAGGAAAGTGGGGATGAGAATCTATTTCAAAGAAAGGAATCACAACTGGTGCAAAAGGGAGAGAGGCAGGAAACAGTACTGCTAGCATTCATGGCACAGGAAGAGGTGACCACAAATGATGTAAGTGCACTTTCTACTGACAGGCAAAGATTGTATCCTTTCCTGAGTCAATGGCACCTGCCTCCTTATGAGGCAATGTCACAGCCAGCAAAGGAGTATGACAGCTTAGAGATGACCAGCCCGCCAGACAGGCCCAAGCCATGATCTCCCAGAAACCCATTCCAGGAGGCCAGAGATCCTTTTGAAGATTTATGTAAGATAAGAGATGAGAAGTGGGGTAAGGGAGTACAAGCCTTCCCCATCAATATGGCATCCTGCCACTTGGTAACCACATGCATTGGTTACCCTGAAGTAGTTCAAGGAGGCAGTAAAAGAGGATGGGCCCCATGGGCCATTTAGAACAAATGTTGGAATCACTCAGTCTTGGACTTAATTGCCCTCAAGTTTGGAAAGACATAGCCAGAGCAGCTCTTGAGCCTGCAACAATTTTTAAGTGGAAGACACTCTTCTATGATGAATGTGAACAGCAGGGGAATCATAACCACATCACAAATGTTAACCTCCCAGCTGAATGCTTGCAGGAAGAGGGAATCTACAGTTCCCCTGTGGTACAGGCTACAGGCCCACAAAATTATTTTGATCAGGTGCAGCTCTGTGTTCTGAGAGCCCGGAGGAAGTTACAAGCCGGGGGAGGCACAGTTTCGATACAGGGCTTAAGGCATAAAGCCACTGAGGACTTGCCACAGTTTACTGACAGAGAAAACAAGGCGGTAGAAGGGAAGGTGTCTCATGAAGGAGCTAGGGAAGCCCTAGCCAAGGAATTGTTCTGGGATGGACTCAATAAATAACATAAAGCAGCAGGAGTGCCAGTTCAAAATGGCACACTTTATGACTGGATTTTGGGCACCCAGGTCATAGGGACACAAGCAGCTCTGGCCTCTTGCTGGCCTTGGCCATGGCAGTTGCATAAAAGCAGGTTTACCAACAGCTTGTCAGAGACTGCAAAAATGTACACCTTTTCTCCCCATTGGTCTTTTACAATCTGCTAGAGTGAATACCTGAGGATTAACATCTAATGGTTTATGGCAAATGGATGTTACTCATTATGCAACTTTTGAAAATTTAACATATATTCATGTAATTATTGATATCTATTCAGGCTGTATAATGGCTACAGCCTTCACAGGAGAAACCACAAAAAAGGGTCATCTCCCATCCAATTAAATATTTTGGAGTTATGGAGGTTCCCATGTCTATAAAAACTGAAAATGGGCCAGCCTATACTAGCAAGACATTTCAAATTGTTTGTAATGATTGGCATATACAGCACTTAACTGGGATACCCTATAACCCTCAGGCTCAAGGCATCATAGAAAGAACACACAAGGAATTAAAGATCATGCTACAAAACAGAGGGGGGGAAAGTATAACATGTCCCCTCACAATGCCTTGAACAAAACCTTATTTGCTTTAAATTTTCTCTCAATGTCAAAATTTTCTGTATAAACAGCAGTCCATAAAGATAGGCCTCCCCTCAGGGGGCCCTCCCATCTACCTATGGTCTCATGGAAGGATCCCATAACAAATGCATGGGATGGTCTGGGGCACCTCCTAACCATTGGTCGAAGGTTTGCATATATTAAGAGAAGCCTCACCCCATCTGGGTGTCTGCCAGAAAGTCAAGCCCTGAAACCCCAGAACCACCATCAAAAAAGATGAAGGACCTAACTCTGGAGGAGAAAACCCACAAGCAAGACTCAACAAGGCAAACGGACCTCACGTAAAGTAACTTGGGCTCATCTTAAAGGTCTTGTTGACCAAGACATCAGATTGGCACCTTTGCCTGGTGGCAACCTCATCCCCAGGCCTATGATGATGGTCTTAATGTGTTCAGTACTTACTGCTTACAGTGAAGGCTTCTGTCAGGTAAATTGGGCTTTGGTCACTAGATCACCACTTTTAGTAATGGCCAATTGGGAAGGATCCATACCTAAGCTTCTCTAATAATTCCAACCTTATTGATCCCCCCATGACAAATGCAAGAAACCCTTGCTGCCAACATGCCCAATGATGCTTTTCGGAAAGCCCCCTCAGATAATGATAGAATCCCATGTAATCAATATGTCACTGCATACCTTATCTCCTTGATAAGAGGAATTCCTCTGGGGAAGAGCAACATCTATGCACCTTTGTGGGCACAGCTCCCTATATGAAATGCCCCAAAATTAAATGAGCTACTTCAGTACCTGCTAAACGGGACAAACAGTTACCAACTATTATGCAGGAAATCAGTATGGCATGATGGATATTACGCCAATATTGCTGGCTGCTGAGCCCATCAAAGGGGCAGCAACTGACTGGATTAATGGATCTATATTAAGTCGAGACCCTCATCATGGATTTGTCTTTGTGACAAACTATACCCACATCCACTATGCACAATCTTGTGTTATGCCACCCTTTGCCATGCTAAGAATCAATGATACTGATGCATAAATACCTCTCATACAGAGATCCGTTGTGCTGTCATTCCATGGTTAGGGCACAGTTAGGACCAAATGGCTCATCAGGTCATCTGTTCAGAGTGAGGTTTTTAGAGGCAAGACCTGCCTGGTGTCACTTGGAGCAGGACATAAAAACTCTGGGCCTCTCTTTTCTCACATACTGGATGAGGGATTAAAAAAATACCGATGCCCAACCAGCCGTCTGCACTTGTGAACCTGAGCAGGGTGGGCGCATCAGACAAACACACTCAGTCGCCCTTAATGTATGCCATGTATGCAGTACTCCATGCACTTGTCCCCACATCTCCACCCTTTGACTGTTCCACAAGGAATTCAGCCAGCATTGCTCTTTTTTGTTTGGTGGACTTTACATGATACATAAACACCTCAAAACACAAGAAAAATGTATAACTATTATAAATAGTAGGACCAGGGTAATTCCATTATGAGCCTTTGCAACATAAACAGTCACTGCCTTTCCTCCCCCTGATTCCATCAGGCTCAGCACAGAGGGAACTGGCCTATACAAACAAAATTTGAATGTGTGATTTCACTTAAAATGTTTGTCCTATCATAGAGGGGATGCTCTTTGCATGTCAGCATCTGTGCAAGAAAGGCCAGCTCCCCTGAACAGGTGCAGAACTGGAGGCAACAACAGATGTAAGTGACCAAGAGTGGCTAGGAGCCACTTTTAGGAGACTGGGAAGATGGTCTCATACCCACCTGTGGCCCACTTATGCTGCCCTGTCCTGGGATCATTGCATGTCTTGGTCTGGGTGTCCCAAGTGTAGGGAAAAAAAAGAAAATGTATAGAGTGAACTGCCAAGAAAAGAAGAAAGTGAAGGCAGAAGTTAGTGAGGGTTGTCGGAAAGAAAAAAGAGAGAAGAGAGGAAGAAATACATGGACTAATGTAAAAATTCCCCTGGAATTTAAGGTAGGTTAAAGATCACTTTCCTGAGTGAGCCACTCTTCTCTTAATCATGTGGTTTAATTCTTTCATAAATAACTGTGGTTATCCTCTTTGGCCTCCATTTATATATCCCACACCTCATTCTCTCAAGTAAGACTTGAATTTTATGTGGATCTATCTTCAATGGTGCATGGAATGACATATCTTATCCTAGAGCTGGAAACAGAGTTATATACTTAGTGGAAATTCTATCTTGTCCAAGGGCATATGGTGTAAAAAATTTGAATGTCTTTTAAACAGGACTCATATTTATGTATGGTTAAAACATTCATTTTTTTCTTATTTATTATAAGTAGTTATACAGGACAGTTGGATGCATTTTTACACAGTGTAAAAAAATTTCTTCTGTCTGTCAATAGTGTAGGGTCACACAAGTAGTGTAATCATTCATATGTATAGAATAATAATGCCAGTCTCATTCCACCATCTTTTCCAATTCCATATCCAACTTTCTTCCCCTTATTTCCCTCTGCAAAACTCAAAGTTAACATTTAAGTTTTGATTGCAGTGTGATGTGACTTCAATAAACTTTTTAACAATTATATATATATATAGTGCTGAGAATTGAACACAGTGCTTCACACATGCAAGGAAAGTGCACTACCACTAAGCCACATTCACAGCCCTCCAACAACATTTTCATTTCGCATCTGTATATCCATTTGTCTAAGCGCCATCAGTGATATGACTGTCCTCTAAACATTGTGTATTCTTATAAAATATTCATAGACAACAGACACATCGGTTTAATTCTTGATTATCTACTTTTTCCTTTCATCAATGTATGTTTTTATGCCAGTACCACATTTTTGTAATTTCTATAAATTTCTATAGTAAGTTTTAAAATTATGAAGTCTGAGTTATATTTCTTTTAAAAATATTTTATTTTTGCTATTTGTGTCCCTTTTCTGTTTAGTTTGAATTTGATGACCAGCTTTCCTATTTCTGCGAAATAAAAAAATGTAGTTGGGATTTTGACAAAGATTATTTTAGAGCTGTAGATTATTTTGTTCACCATTTTCCTTTTGTCAAACTAACTGCATCATCTGTGAACATGGAATATCTTCTTATATATTTTGCATGATTTTATTTGAGGAAAGTTTTATTCTTTTATGTACAAGGTTTTTTTTCGATTTTGGTTATTTTTTCTATGAATTTATTTTTATGCAAATATAAATAATTTCCTTAAATTTTTACATTAAATTGTTCATTACTGTTATATAAATGAGATGATCTTTTCAGTATTTATCTTGTAACCAGTAATTTTGCTGAATTTATTATATTGTCTGTGGCAGTGATATTTTTAACCTACATTATTTGGCATCTTTTATAAATGGGATCGTATTATCTGTAAACAGAGATAGTTTATTTCTCCCTATCTAATTTTGTTGCTTTTTCCCCAACTAAATATTTAAATATTTATTGTCACCTTAGACAAAAATATTTATTGTTCTTTTACTGATCTGCTATAAAAAATTGAATGATTTTACCACACCTTTCTCACCACTGAAGAGATCTTCCAAAAAAGTAGAATTAAAAAACTATAGAACTCAAAATAATAATATCAATAACATGGACTTTACTAACATATAAAGAATATTTCAACCTGCTTCCAGGGAATATGCTTTTTTCTCAGCAGCACATGGATCCTTCTCTAAATAAACCGTATAGTATGCCACAAAGCAACTCTTACCAAATTAAAAAAAAGTAGAGATACTACCATGCACTTTATCAGATCATAATGGAATAAAATTGGTAATCAATGACTAAATAAAAAATGAAAATTAATCCCAAACCTGGAGACTAAATAATATGCTACTTAATGAACAATTGGTTGCAGAAGACATCAAGAGGAGATTAAAAAACTTCTTAGAGGTAAATGAGAAAATAGACACAACATATCAAAATATCTGGAACACTGTGAAAGCAGTAATAAGAAGAAAGTTCATTGCATGGAGTTCATTTTTTAAAAGAACAAAAAGTCATCAAATAAATTTCCCCATTTTTTATCTCAAAGCTCTAGAAAAAGAACAAATCCAGAACAAAAGCAATAGAAGGCAAGAAATAATTAAAATTAGAGCTGAAATCAGTGAAATAAAAAAATTAAAAATTTACAAAACAAAAAGTTGGTACTTTGAAAAAAATAAATAAAGTTGACAGATGCTTAGCTATACTGAAGAAGAGGAGAGAAAAAAACCCAAATTACCAACATATTTCATAAAAGATAATGTCAAAATAGACATTACAGAAGTATATTAAATAATTAAAATTTATTTTGAAGACTTATAATTCAATAAAATAGAAGATATTGAAGGCATTGACAAAATTCTTAACTCATACAGCTTACCCAGATTGAATCAGGAAGATACACACAATGAAATAGAAGATGCTATCAGAAGCCTACCAACCAAGAAAAGCACAGAACCAGAGAAATACACAGCCAAGTTTACCAAGACCTGAAAAGGAGAACTACTATCAATACTATTCAATTTATTCCAGGAAATAAAAAAAAGGAAGCACTTCCAAACTCATTCTATGAGGCAAATATTACCTTTATTCCAAAACCAGGCAAAGACACACCAAAAAGAAAAAAGAAAACTTTACACTAATATTTCTAATAAACATAGATGCGAAAATTCTCAATTAAATTCTAGCAAATCAAATACAAACATACCAAAGAGATTGTGCACCATGATCAAGTAGGATGCAAGGTTGGTTCAACATATGGAAATCAATGAATGTAATTCATCACATCGATAGACATAAAGATAAAAATCCATATGATTATCTCAATAGATGCAAAAAAGCATTTGACAAAATAGAGCATCCCTTTATGTTTCAGACACTAGAAAAACTAAGAAAAACAGGAACATATTTAAACATCATAAATGCTATCTATGCTAATCCCTAGGTCAACATCATTCTAAATGGAGAAAAATTGAAGGCATTCCCTCTAAAAAATGGGAGAAGACAGGGATGCCCTCTTTCACCACTTCTATTTAACATAGTTCTTGAAACACTGGACAGAGCAATTAGACAGACTAAAGAAATTAAAGAGATACATATGTGAAAAGAAGAACATAAATTAGCACTATTTGCTGATGATATAATTCTATACATAAAATAACCATGAAGCTCCACCAGAACAAATTCTAGAACTAGAAAATGCATTTAGCAAAGTATCAGGATATAAAATCAACACCCATAAGTCAAACGCATTTCTGTAAATCAGTGACAAATCTTCTGAGAGGAAAATAAGGAAAACTACTCTATTCACAGTAGCCTCAAAAAATAAAATAAAATACATGGAATCAACATAATGAAAGAGATAAAAGAGCTATACAATGAAAACTACATACCCTAAAGAAGAAAAAATTAAAGAAGACCTTAGAAGATGGAAAGATCTGCACTGCTCTTGGATAGGCAGAATTAATATTATCAAAATGACCGCACTACAAAAAGCACCATACAAATTTAATGTAATTCCAATCAAAATCCCAATGGCATTCCTCAAAGAAATAGAAAAAGCAATTATAAAACTTATCTGGAAAAATAGAGACCCGGAATTGCTAAATCGATATTTAGTAGGAAGAGTGAAGCAGGTGGCATCACTATATCAGACCTTAAACTGTACAACAGAGCAATAATAACAAAAACACCCTGGTATTTACACCAAAACAGACTAGTAGACCAATGGTACTGAATAGAGGGAGGACACAGAGACAAACCCACAAAACTACAATGATATTATATTATACAAAGATGACAAAAAACGTACACTGGAGAAGAGATAGCCTCTTCATCAAATGGTGCTGGGAAAACTGGAAATCTATATGTGACAAAATAAAATTAAACCCCTATCTCTGACCACGCACAAATCTCAACTCAATATATATCAAGGACATAGAAATTAAACCAAGACTCTGCATCTAGTAGGAAAAAAGTACACCCTAATCTTCATCATGTGGGATTAGGCTCCAAATTCCTTAATAAGACTCCTGTGGCACAAGAATTAAAATCAAGAATCAACAAATGGAAAAAATCAAACTAAAATGTCTCTTTGTAGCAAAATAAACAATCTGTGAGGTATATAAAGAGCCTATATCTTGGAAGCAAATTTTTACCTCTCATGCATCAGATAAAGCATTAGTCTCTCAGGTATATAAAGAACTTAAAAAGCTAAGCACCAAAAACAAAACCAAATAACCAAATCAATGAATGGACCAAGCAATATTACCAAAAGTTCTTTATAGGTTTTATGTGATGCTAATCAAAATCCCAAAGGCATTTCATGTAGAAATAGATAAAGCAATCATGAAATTCATATAGAAAAATAAAAGACCCAGAATAGCAAAAACAATTCTAAGCAGGAAGTGTGAATCAGGCGGTATAGGGATACCAGACTTCAAAATATACTACAGAGCAATAGTAACAAAAACAGCATGGTACTGGTACCAAAACAGGCGGGTGGACCAATGGTACAAAATAGAGGACACAGAGACTAATTCACAAAATTACAACTATCTTATATTTGATAAAGGTGCTAAAAGCATGCAATGGAGGAAGGATAGCATCTTCAACAAATGGTTCTGGGAAAACTGGAAATCCATATGCAACAAAATGAAACTGGATAATATTCTCTCACCATGCACAAAAGTTAACTCAAAATGGATCAAAGAGCTTGATATCAAATCAGAGACTCTACATCTGATAGAAGAAAAAGTTGGCTCCAATCTACATATTGCGGGGCCGGGCTCCAAATTCCTTAATAGGACACCCTCAGAACAAGAGTTAATAACAAGAATCAACAAATGGGACTTACTCAAACTAAAAAGTTTTTTCTCAGCAAGAGAAACAATAAAAGAGGTAAATAGGGAGCCTACATCCTGGGAACAAATTTTTACTCTTCACACTTCAGAGAGAGCCCAAATATCCAGAGTATGAACTCAAAAAATTAAACAATAAGAAAACAAATAAACCAATCAACAAATGGGCCAGAGACCTGAACAGACACATCTCAAAGAAGGACATACAATCAATCAACAAGTACATGAAAAAATGCTCACCATTTCTAGCAGTCAGAGAAATGCAAATCAAAAACACCCTAAGATACCATCTCAATTCAGTAAGATTGGCAGCCATTATGAAGTCAAACAACAACAAGTGCTGGTGAGGATGTGGGGAAAAGTGTACATTTGTACATTTCTAGTGGGACTGCAAATTAGTTTGGCCAATTTGAAAAGCAGTATGGAGATTCCTTGGAAAGCTTGGAATAGAACCACCATTTGACCCAACTATTCCCCTTCTTGGACTATTCCCTAAAGACCTTAAAAGACCATACCATAGGGATACTGCTACATTGATGATCATAGCAGCACAATTCACAATAGCTGGATTGTGGATCCAACCTAGATTCTCTCAATAGATGAATGCATAAAAAAATGTGGCATTTATACACAACGGAGTACTACTCAGCACTAAAAAATGACAAAATCATGGAATTTGCAGGGAAATGGATGGCATTAGAGAAGATTATGCTTAGTGAAGGTAGCCAATCCCTAAAAAACAAATGCCAAATGTCTTCTTTGATATAAGGAGAACAACTAAGCACAGAGCAGGGAGGAAGAGCATGTGAAGAAGATTAACATTAAACAGGGATGAGAGATGGGAGGGAAAGGAAGAGAGAAGGGAAATTGCATGGAAATGGAAGGAGACTCTCATTGTTATACAAAATTACATATAAGGGGAAGTGAGGGTAAAGGGGAAAAAGAGTGGGAGAAATGAATTATAGTAGATGGGGTAGAGAGAGAAGATGGAAGGGGAGAAGAGGGGAGGGGGGACAATACAGGATAGGAAAGGCAACAGAATACAACAGACATTAGTATGGCAATATGTAAAGTGGATGTGTAACCTATGTGATTCTGCAATCTGTATACGAGGTAAAAATGGGAGTTCATAACTCACTTGAATCAAATATATGAAATATGATATGTCAAGAACTATGTAATGTTTTGAACAACCAATAATAAAAATTAATAAAAAATTAAAAAATGGGCCAAGGACCTGAACAGAAAGTTCTCAGAAGAGGATATGAAATCAATCCACAAATATATGAAAAAATGTTCATTATCTCTAACAATTAGAGAATTGCAAACCAAAACTACTCAAAGATATCATCTCACTGTATCCAGAATGGTAGCTATTATGAAGACAAACAACAATAATTTTGGTGAGGATGTAGGGAAAAAGTTACACTCATACATTGATGGCAGGACTGCAAGTTGGTGCAGATTCCTTTGAAAATTGAGAATGGAACCACCACTTGACCCGGCTCTCCTTTTTTTTGTTTATAACCAAAGAACTTGAAAAACAGCATATTATAGGGACACAGCCACATCAATATTTATATCAGCACAGTTCACAATAGCTAAACTGTGGGACCAAGCTAGATGACCTTCAGTAGAGAAATGGATTAAAAAATGTGATATATATATATATATATATATATATATATATATATATATATATATATACCCATTTAATTTTTATTCTATGTAGCACATATTATTATCATCCCCACTCTACAAACCAGAAAACTGAGGCACAAATAAGTCATGTGATTTGTTCAAGAGCACAATGCTCTTAAATGGAAGGAGTAGAAATTCACAGCTATATTTGTCTGTCTGTAGAGCCCAAACCACCAACCACAGGGCATACATAGGGTTCTTCCTAATTAACTTTCTATTCACCCATGTCTTACCACATTTCTATACTACTGACATCTCCTTTTGATTTTGGCACTCACCTCTCAGATCAGCTCTTCTTTCACTGATTCCTTTAAGTGTTATGGTGAGATCAGGAATCACTGATTCGTTCTTTCCTTATATCCTCTAAAATATATATTTATATTTATATTTCCTTTTAGTTTTCTAATATTATTTTCTACATTTATGTGTTTGGACCATTTTGAGTTTCTGTAGATGGGATAAATGGATTTCCAAATTAATTATTTGTATTTATATATCTATCATTTTAGCAACACCTGTTTCAAAGCTGTTCATTTAAAATAATTTGTGAATAGGCAAATTTGTAGACTCTCAGATATATTCCTTAATTCCACATATATATTTTTCTGTCGATACCATACTATATTGATTACTGATGATTTTTAGCAAGTTTCAAATAGAGAAAAAGCATGGTCCTCCTAGATTTTTTCCCATTCAAAATTGTTTTGGTTATTTGAAAGCCTCTGTGATTTTATGTATGAATTTTAGAATCAGACTGTCAATTTTCATAAAGAAAGAATCTGAGATGCTGAAAGTGAGAGCAGTGGCATTTTAGGCCAATATCACCATGTTTTGCATGTTAAGAATATTTGACTTCCCAATCCATGAACATAAGATTTTTTTTCACATTTGTTCAGATCTTTAACTTAAAAATATATAAAAAAGTCATAATTTTCATCTTGTAACTTTTTCACTTTTTTTCATGAAATTTACATTTACTGTTTAACATTTTTATTATTTTTTAGATTGACCTCTTTCTGTGTTGCACAGAGTGATCTTGAACTCAGGGTCTCACGAGGTCCTCCCTAATTAACCACCCAACTATCTGGGACTATGATTTCCTACAATAGGCAGGTAATCTTTTATTATTTTGATGTTATTGTAAATAATTTTATTTCATGAAACACTTGGACACTCTTGCTAAAAATATAAACTAATACTGACAACATGAATAATAATGTGGGAGTTTCAAACAATTAAAACTAGAAAAACCATATGACTCAGATATTTTTCTACCATATACTGTATTATCCAGGTCCTCAAAAGATCAGAATTAATAGAACACATATATGTATATGTTCATGGACAAGGAGACTTAATAGATCAACTAACATGATAATGAGATGAGTAGTCCTCAAAGCTGCTGACTATAAGATGGGAAAAAAAGGAAAACTTATAAGATCACAGGCCAAGAAATTGGAAACTTCTTAAATCAAATTCAGTGAAGCAGCTATTGTCCAAGACAGAAGAATTAAAAGGCTCATGTAGAGGCAATGGTGCAAGTTCACATTCAAAGACTGAAAAATCTGATGTCAGATTTCCAGAGGTCACACAACAAGAGGGAGAAAACCAAACCAAAACAAAACAAAAACTAATCTATAAAGATAGAAGCACAAGCCAGTGACAGTCTTCCTTCTCTATTTATTCAAATACAATGGACTGGTTGGTTTTATGTACATTCATGACACCTCTTCCCCACTGGGTTCTGACCAATTTTTGAAACACACTCAGGAACACCCAGAGGTATTTTATATCAATTTTCTAGGAATACCTAAATCTGCTCAGGTTGACCACTCAAAGTAACCATTACAAAAACCAAAAAAATAAAAATAAAATCCAACTTTGAGAATATCTGCACTCCCAATAAACTGAAACACTACCCATGAAAGCCATTTCATATAAAAACTTAAATGTCTATAAAATAAAATAAAATAAAAAGTACCTGGGGTTGAGGCTGTATCTCAGTGGTAGAATGCTAACCTGCACATGTGAGACACTGTATTTTATCTTCAATACCACATAAAAAATCAATGAATAAATAAAAATAAAAAGATATTCTTTCCTTGTAGAATTAAAAAAATAAAACCCTAAATATAAAATATGTGTATATATGATATACATATAATATATAAATAATTTATACCAAATACATTTACACATGCATATTTATCTATGTTCATATGTTCATATATCCATACTATATATATGTGTGTGTGTGTATGTATATACATACACACACACACACACACACACAGATAGAAACAGACAGGTATAACTTTTTGCTTTTAAAAATTTTCTTGAGTCAGAATCATTTATGCTGCTGAGAATGTCACTAAGATACTGAGGCTGGCCACTAAACCTTGATTTTCAAAGAAGGATGCTGTAGGTGGTTGTAATGTAATAAGAGGCTGTCTTAAAAATAAATAGTAAAAATTACTGAGGATATATCTCAATAAAAATGCAACCCTGAATTCAAACTCCCTATTTTTTCACCATTTAAATTAAAATGGATGAAGCTGGAGAATTTCATGCAAAGTGAAATTATCAAGACACAGAAAGAAATAAGAAATGCATTGCATACTCTGTGTTTAGAACCCTGTCCCAACCAAAAAAAAAAAAAATGAGTGCACACAAATAAAATGTTGTGTATTTCAGGATGATAGTTAACAGTAATGCATTACATTCTGAAAATCTCAATGACAGTAGAATTTTAGGTATTCCTAATACAGAATAAAGTAATTTTTTGAGATGATGGATTTTTTAACATAAAAACATACATATTAATGTGATTAAATGTAATGTTTTCATGCATAGATTCAAAGATATTAATAATATCAATATATACTTATTCCATCTTTGTTACCTTTCTACACACCCTAGATATAGTAATCAATATTCTATTTTAACAAAAGTTTATTTTAGTTATCTTGAATAAGAGATGTAATAGATTTCTGTCTCCTTATTCACTTAAAACACATCATCCAATTTTTTATATTTATGTCTGAGTAATACTGCATTTTGAACATATAATATACTTTCTGATAGATATATTAAGTTGTTCAGGTAAAACTGATTTTTCTTTTTATATGTATCACTAAGCACAGTTATAAAACTTAAACTTATATCACAAAAGAAGGAAACAACAGAAACCCCCCCAAAAATACAGGGAACTGCTTTTTGGCCTATTTTTATTAAACTAAAAAGAAGCAATCCAAAACATATAAATAAATAAATAAATAAATAAATAATATTTCCTTTACTTTAAATTTATCTGTAAACAAGATTTCAATATGTTAATTCTCTTTGTAACTGTCACACACAAAACTAACTTTATAGTGTTCAGTAGATTATATTACATTACACAGAAAACCTGCTCTAGGGCAACCAATGAAATAAAACATCAGTGTGATAGACAATGTATGATTCATACTCTTTCTGCACTTGTATACTTTTGGTGTTACAATTATTTTGCTCAATACTCCCAAGTTTATGTCATCCATCAATATATCTATAATTGAAATCTTCAGTTATTACAAAGATAGAAAGGAGAGAGAGAGAGAGAGAAAGAGAGAGAGAGAGAGAGAGAGAGAGAGAGAGAGAGAGAGAGAGAGAAATGGTTTTAAACTTTGTCATTCTACCTGATTACTACCACAGTCTAGGCAAGGAGTTCTGCCCATGGTGATTCATGAGAAGTATTGCCAAGCACACTTCTCTTCAAGCAAGGTTTATCTTGAGCAAAATTTTTTGTGGGCTTGAATGCTAGAATGCAGGTGAGGTGGAAGTAGCATGGTGGGTATGCAGATGGTGTGTGAGAGTTAGGAAATTTGACCAAGTCCTATAAATAATCATTTTTAAATATCTATATTTATTTTTATGTCGTGCTGAGGATCAAACCCAGTGCCTCACCGATGCAAGGCAAGTGCTGTACCACTGAGCTACAGCCCCATCCCCAAATAATCTTTTTTTTAAATGCATCAACTGCATTTTTTACATTATATGTATCTTCTATGATTCTACAATTAAACCTCAGAGACTCTGTTCTTTATACGCTGTTAGCTCAACTCAAATTTTCTTAGAGTCCTATTCCTTACACTTTGAAATAATTATTTGCTCTTCCTCACAGCACTTGTACACATATCTCTCTCAAACAATTATTTTTATATCTGGGGAACTTTTAAATGCTGAATAATTGCCAGGTGAATTAATAGTTGGTGTTCCACTTCCTAAGATGTGAAGAGCCATATCCTATCTCTGTGGTCTCCGTCTTCTCACATAAAAATGGCAAAATTACTACATATTTGCAACCCTAAATTTCATCCTGATCCAACTCTAATTATTTGAAAGTAAAGGATGCAATCGTTGCCATGGTTTGTGGAACACAAGTCTAATTTCAGTTACATGGGAGGCTGAGTCTAGAGGATCACAGCTTTTAGTTGAGTCTCAATAACTTAGAAAGACCTTGTTTAAAAATAAAATTAAAAAGCCTGGTAATATAGCTCACTGGTATAACATACTTAGGCCCAATCTGCAGTACCACAGTGATAAAACATAATTTCTGCCCTCTTTCTTTAAAGATAAAGCCCTTAGGAAAAAAAGAGGACTTAGGGATGTGACTAGATCTGGTAAAAGAAAGCCATGTGTTCTATTTTTTCATTTTTACCTTTTAAGAACTTTCTAAAAATTATCCTAAGTATTTTGTTTTTGATATGATTATTATGAAAATGGTTTTTAATTTAAAATATAAATATTCATATTTTTATATACATTAGCAACTGATTGATCTTTAATCTTGTTACTTTTCTGAGCTCACTTATAGATACTAAAAGTTCGTGATAAAATTTTACTTTTAAAATATCCACTTGAAAACACTTCTATCTAATACCTCATTTGGAAAAAAATAAACAATTGAGGCAGTAAGAGACAGAAGCAAGTTACAATGCCTCTTATTTTTACAAAGGCAAAAATATTGCTGAAATCTTCAGCCAACTGTAATCACTATGAGTCAGAAAGCAAGACAACAAATTTCCACAAACACACATTCAAGACAGAGTAGATGATAGACAGTAGCCAGCAAATCTTTCTTATCTCAATCTAGAAGGAGATAGAATGAAGAAAGTAACCAATAAATTTTAAAAACTTAAAAATAATAATTGCAAAGACATTAATTTAAGCATCATACCTCCCCTTTTATAGAAAAGGGTTGTTCAATGCAAATAAAAAAAACATGTCATATTTTGCTTGAAAATATTTCTTCAGGAACAAATCATGAGAGGTAGTCTAAAGCAAAGTTGGAAATGTTCTTACTAGCATAATACATAGTTTCCATTCCTTAGAAGCTTAGTACTTTAGATTAAAGAAGTTTTATGACCAAACCATTGAAGTTTCTGACAAAAAATAGTAATCTTCAATTATATTTTGCAAAAGATTTGCACAGCTTTGACAACTACTATTTAGTTTTAACATCTATTTTTTATATTAGCATTTAGTCACATAGTTAATTTAAATTTCAGGAAAAAAATCTTACTTTGCCACTTGAAACATAAACATAAATGTCAATGCTTAAAATAATAGGAGTTTATTCTTTGAAAGTGAAGAATGTTTAAGTATCTTGACAACAGAATACTCTCACTTTGTCTGCAGAGCCATACTCCTTCAAAACTATGTAGGAAAAAAAAACTACTCTAGATTCCAGTGATTGTGGGCATTGCTCTGCTTATGGTCATAAGTTATTTTCTTGTTTTTGTTCTGATGTAACCCTAAAAAATAACACAGTCTATGTCCCTAGCACAGAAGATGGCAGATACCTGTGAGCTTGTCTTTGCTTACAGTAATTGCCAGAATTTAAGAAAATGAAGCTATAAGGACAATATAAGGAAGAAAGGTATGGCACCATGGACCTTCAAACTGAAGCAGTTCAGGAAACAGATTCACAAAAATATGGAATGAAGAGAGAGCTGCTTAGAACACTACCTGTGAAATATTAAAAAATTCAGAAATCATCAAACCTAAATATGCTCATTGGACATAGTCAAACTCAAAAGCACAGCAGAAGATACAGCCCTGTTAAGATAGCAGGTATTGGCTATGTATTTAACTTGACTTTGAGAAACTTTCCTAGGTGAATATTGACTAGATCACCCCAACTAAGATCATTTTCAACCTGTGTGGATGTCCCTGCTAATCCCAATATGATGTGTCTTTTCATAACATCTCTGGGGCTTCTTATATACTTCAGGTATTTCATTTAGTTATTTCATTCTTCCTAAATTCAACCTGGTAAATTTTTAGGAGATTGCCTCCATGAATCCTAATTTGGTGCCAGTGATGGTAGCACATGTCTGTAATCACAGAAATTTGAGAGGCTGAGACATGAGGATGATGAGTTCAAGATGAGCCTCAACAATGGTGAGGGACTAAGCAACTCAATGAGAGCCTGCCTCTAAATAAAATACAAAATAAGGCTGAAGATGTGGCTTGGTAGTTGAGTGCCTCTGATTTCAATCCCCAGTCAAAAAAAAATCTACTTTTGTTTTTATAAGTCAGTGTGTCTCCAAAGTCCAATGGTAAGATCTAGAGTGGGAGATATACTTAGTTAACTCTTCTAATAAAGTGCGTATAGTTGATAATATATGAAGTACTATTCATTTCTTTGGGGGAAAAAGACATCACAACAGAGTACAACACAGAAGAGAAGTTTCAAAAAATATTCCAAAGAAGAGAAAATATTAAAATGAAAAATAAATACATAAATGAATAAATATGTGAGTATAAAGCTATACTATTTAAAGAAATTAAAATTCAAGCCAAGAGAATATTGTATATTTACCAAACTGTAAAAAAATAAACATACACAAAAAGAGACTAATGGTCACAGAGATGTTAAGTGATAAAAATTGTCAAATTTGCTGTGCTAAGGTAAAAGGTAGAGCAACGTTGCAACATTGTGTGATGCTATCTATTCAGGCTTACGCAATGAACACTTAATTCTACCTGTAGACAGAAGAGAAGAGAAAATATATATATATATTCTATGAGAATGTTCTAACTTGCCCCTAAAACTGCCACATTTACCAACTAAAAAATTTTCTCCATCTACCACCACACCCTACAGTGTAAGAGGTTTGATCAGTACACTGAGGCTCAGTTTTAACACCAGTCCAAATGGCCCAAACACCACATATAGGAGTCCAGATGGCAATGGTTTATTTAGTAAAAATGATCTGAAGAATAGAAAGAAAATTGAAAGAAAGTCAAGCTAAAGAGAGAAAAATATAGAAGTGGAAGAGGAGAATTATAAGGGGCGGCTTTCCTATTAATGAGTAAAGAGGGAGTCAATTTCTTTAAAATGTTTTAATAGTATTAGATGAAAACATATAGTAGTCATTACAGTTGGGAATTACGAAGGGTAGTAAGAGGAATAGGACATAAAGAGGTTGTCAGGGCATAATTAGTGTTCTATTTCTTGATGTAGGCAATAGTACATAGTATTCTTTATTTGTGGTAATTCAAGAATCTATATAATTTCAATGTCCTTTTCTGAATGAGCTCAATAAAATCAAATTTCTTTTGTAAATGATTGTAGAGAATGTCAAAAGGGATTAAAATTGTTCTAGAAAACACTATGTAGTAATAAACATGATATATTTTTATTGTGGTGCTGGTTTCTTGGGTATACCCAAGAAAGTATATTCCTAAGAAGTGTAAAGGTTAATATGTGCTAATTAAACCTCCACAATGCTGTAAAAGAGTGGTTTGCATCCAAAACTGCATCCAAAGATGTAGTAGTACTACAACAAAAAGTAAAATATAAAGTATTTAAAAAAGTAGTTCTAAGCTGTCCTCAAAAAAAATGAAGCCCTAGGTTATTCAGTGAGACCCTCTCTATAAAAAAAATACAAAAAATAAAAAGAAAGCTGGTAATGTGGCTTAGTGGCTAAGGACTAAGGACACATGAATTTAACTTCTGCCCTCTCCCAAATTAGTAAGACTTAAATTAGTAAGCAATAAAATGAGTAAGAATTTATTAGCAAATAATTTATCTTAATAGTTTGGAATAAGAGTGTATTTATGAAAATAAGAGTAGAGAAAATTCTAAGCAAAGGAGCAAATTTAGCAAATATTAAAAAATACTACGTAAAAAATTACAAATGTCAATGTTGGTGTTTTTAAAAAGCAAATGAAATTAAAAGAGCACTGAAAATTTTTATTATTAAAAATCATGTCAATTATACACTATATAATGGCAAATATAAGTATATATACACTGATGTTTCACTTGTTGAGATTATATTCTGGAAAGTTTATACAAAGATGTTTCTGACATTTTACAAACAACTGAATTTAATGACAAGAATCTAGATGGCACAGACTACTACATGCCCAGGCTATTTGCTACATGCATTGTTGTACATGAATACTACAACTGATCAAAACATCACGATGACATCAACAACTGATTCTGTAATTTGTGACAATTAGTGTAACCCTCAAAATAAATTCATAGACTATAAAACTCATAGATTGCAATGGAGGGAGAAAATGGCATTATTTCAAAAAAAAATATGTTAGAATAGAGGAACATCGGTGTTGAAATAAAAATGCAATTCTACCCTTCACTCAAAACATAGCACCTCATTTTCATATAATGCTCTATATAAAAATTTTAAGTAAATATTACTACAACATAAAATAAAATATAATGCATTAAAAAATAGTTCTAAGCCATCCTCATAAACGATGAGGCCCTAGGTTATTCAGTGAGACCCTCTCTCAAAATAAAATACAAAAAATAAAAAAGAAAGCTGGTAATGTGGCTTAGTGGCTAAGGACCTCTGAATTTAACTTCTGCCCTCTCCCAAAAATGCTATTGTACCCTTCATTTACACAATATAAGAATCCATTTTTATGTAGTAAATATTGAGCATATAAATTATGAATAAATAATACTAAAATATGAAAGAAAACATAAAGAATTCAAAAGTTATTGTAAGAAAGAGAGATAAGGTTCATGTGGTGGGACAAACCTGAATATCCAGTATTCTGGAGCCAAAGACAGAAGGATCATAATTACAAGGATAATCACAGCAACTGAACAAAATATTTTCACAAAATAAAATTTATAAAAGGTTAAAAAAGCTTGAGGATATAGCTCAGAAATAGGACACCCTGGTTTCAATATTCATATCACAAAGAGGAAAAAAACAACAACAACACAAATTAGACAGTTATTTCTTTGCAAAATTACATAAAATATTTTTAAATTTATAGTTTTATAATGATAAAATAAAATTCTCCTCATCAAATACCATTAAGGAGTGCAAGGTGAAATGACAGAGTGAAAGAAACTAATTTCCTCACATATAATTAAACAACCTATGTGTTGAGGAAAAAAGATTGCAAAGAAAAAGCATGCAAGAAACTTGAACATATAATTTATATGAGATATCTAAGTGTTCAATAATTCTAAAAAAACTCAAAATTAGATAATGTAAAATAACATCACAATATACACCACATTTAAAACTATTGACAAGATATGGAATGAATTAATTATCATGTAGGAAAGATGGTGTTTTAGTTTTTGCTATCCACATGTGCAAACTGTTTTTCTACTGAAGATACCTGATACACTTCCACAAGCAACAGACTAAAATTATAGCACATTTATAGATATGTATACAGCAGTATTTTTCCAAAAAGTTTAAAGATAACATCTTGATTAAAGAGGAAGTACATTTAGAAAGAGATAAATAATAAACTGTGGAAAATAATGGTTTCTAGAAGAAGAAACAAATTTTTGTCACATTAAATCCAGAAGGGGGGGACTATAAAACACCAAGTAAGGCTTGAGTTGTGGCTCAGAGGCAGAGTGCTTGCCTTGTACATGTGTGGTACTGGATTTGATCCTCAGAAATACATCAAAATAAATAAATAAAATAAAGATATTGTGTTTCAAAAAATAACACTATATAAGTTTTTTTAATGTCATATGAATGTTATAGTTCATAGGAAACATATTTAAATAGAAAATATGTAAAATTTGAAAATATAAAAAATGCATAGAATCACATAAAACTCTCATTTAAACACCATGTGTCTAGATGACAAAACTCATCATTATAAAGATGACTATTACCCCCAAATTAATTTATAATAATACTAATAACACCCTACCAAAATTTCAAAATGGTTTACTTCTAATTAAAGAAGAGACAAAAAAGATTTCTAAATTTTTTCAGAACTCTGCTCATAAAAGAAAAAAGCAGCAGCTCTCATGTGCAAATCTTTCAAGATCACAAATAAGTGGCTTCACATTAATGTTTGAGTATTTCCTTAGTCTAAAATCCACAACAGGAGTGAAGAAAAACGGGTAAAAATCAAAGGTTCATGATTATTTCTAGAATAGATTCTTAAAAACTTGAATCAGAAATTTAGTTCACCAGCAAAATTTAAGGCCTTCTGAAGATGTGTGCAGCTCTTAGAATGGCTACTCTCAGGGCTTAGGGTTATGACTCACAGTTCTAGTCCTTTTCTAGAAGGCATGAGGCACTGGTTTAAATGCTCAGCATCACAAAAAAATAAAATAAAATCAAGGTATTGTGTACAATTGCAACTAAAAAATAAATATCAAAGAAAACCAAGAGTGGTTACTATCAAAAAGTTGAATGATAACTAATATTCCAATTATATGGTTATGGAAGAAAAAATAAACATTTTCACACTGAACTAGAATATAAATTTAATAACTCACATTTTTAAAAAATCATGAGAGCTCTTTAAAAGCTAACACAGTAAAAATAATTCTGGTTGTATTTTCTGGAAAATACAACTGGAACTGGAATCAACATGTCAAATAATGGCTGCATTGAAATCTTCATTGTAGCAGCATTCACAGAAGCCAAAACACGGGGTTGGGAGAAACTTAAGTGCATTTTTAGATTAAGGATACACCAGGAGATTCAAAAGATTCTTTCTAGCCACAATGCACTCAGACTGTTTTGAAACTTACACCTCTCTCTAACAGAATAGGACCCAAGTACTGAGTCTTGAACTTGTGCCTTAGAGATCTTACATGTGTCAGGTGTGAGATACTAATATCTAGCTGTTTTGAAACACAGGACCAGAAAAAAAAAATCAGAGAGGGCATGATATCTCCATGACATAAACTCCACAAGAAGGATTCTCAGCCCAAAGACATTCTGACAAGGTGTCTGTCCTGGAAAAGACAAAGAAAGAACACACATATACAAATTTTTATGAAAATCTAGTGATTCTTCTCTACTCATGTGAAATGCTCAAAAACAAACAAACAAAAAAAACAAATGTTTTGCTTTTTATTTTTCTGTGGTTCTGAAGATTTAACAAAGGGGCATGTTAAATCTGAGCTATATCCCCAGCCCTTGTTTTAAAATTGTGAGATGTCTACCTAACTTGCCCGCAGTCTACCTAAATTCTTGAAGTTGACTGTAAAATTGCAATCTTCCTGCCTTTTCCACCTGAGTCTCTGGGAGTACAGTTATGTGGCACTGAACCCAGACAGAAAACAAATCCTATAAACAGGTCCATCCAATTTCTTCATAAAAATTCAAAAATACTGTGCCCATTAGAACTGTAGTATGAGAAAAAAAAGTGAGTACTGTTGGGCGGAGATATTGTCATTAGGAATCTGGACAGGAAGATGGAATTTATGAATTTACTGACAGATTTAGAATATTCAGGGTTAACCATGCAGAATGACACACACCTTTAATCACAGCAACTCTGGAGACTAAGTCACAAGATCAATGCCAGTCTCAGCATCTGTCTAAAAATAAAATTAAAAGTACCAGGGATGTAGCTAAGTGATATAGGATCTCTGGATTTAATCTACAGTACCACTATACTCACAAAAAAGAAAGACTAGCAAGATTGAGAGGAAGGAATAACTGAGAACTGAGACTCCTACAGATCACTACCACACTCATGCAAGGAGAGAACACATGGAGTTTTGATTCTAGTGACTCTGCTCACTTCAGGACACAATCTTGAAAGGGGCTAAAGTGCTGCACTTTCAGAAAGAAGTTCAGGTAAGGATGGAAGATACTCTGCAGAAATAGGACAGGACTCCCAAAGTCCCCACAACTGACACATGCCCAAAATTACTGGCCACTAAAGACTCAGAGATAACCTAACCTAGATGAAGACCATGGCCTGCAGATTCTAGAGACTACCCCAGGGTTACCAGTCCACAGTTGCCAGTTCCTACGAGAGTACAGCCAATTTCATGAAGCCTCGCCCACCAGTGTCAGGGTACCAGAGCACACCACCACTTACTAGTTTTTGAGGGGCCCAATGTTCTGTCAGTAAATATTCCAGCACATGAACAAGGGAAAAAATTAGATCCACTAAACATAAAGAGGAATCTTAGAAAGGTAAAAAAATGCTGGCAATCTCTAGAGGAAAAAAAAGCCACACCAGATGTCCAAAGCCTGCCTCTCATCATTGGCCATGTGCTATATTTGATATAGCACACCTAAGAGGACAACACTTATATTTTCACTCTCTCAGGCTAATCCTACTGAGTTTTCTGTTTTAGTGACATGTCATCAAATGCTGAAAAAAATGAGTTAGAAAGACAGATTCTTGGTTGCAGTTTTTTTTTTTCAGTTGCTGGGAACTGAAATACAGATCCTCAGGCTGCAACTGGCTTAAGTTAAGGTTTCCTGGTAGTAGTGAGACCCAACCTACCCAAAAGAACATTTGCATTTAACCTCTCACATAAGGTCTTTTTAATCTGTGATTTTATAAATCTGTATATTATTTTGGATGGAAATAATAAAATAACAATAATGAAAAATTTTATTTAACTTTCTTGCTTTCTCCTGAAGAAACATTGAAAATTTAACTGGGATGCAATTCTTTAAGGCAGTAAGCACAATGATAAGAATACATCAGACACAAATGTAGTCATTTTTTTTTTACTATTCACAAAATAAATAAATAGTAAAAACTTGATTTTAATGGCATAAATATTTTAATATGGGAATATTACAATTATGTGACGAATAAAATATTATTTTAAAAGTATATGCATTGTTGAAACTGTGCCCTCAAAACCACTATGTCAAGCCTCCAGAATATCACAGCTCATAAAATCACATTCCGGACTTCAGAACTATAATTTTTCTGACCTCAAAAAAATAAAGGTCCTGACTGATTCTCTTTTATTCTAGGTGGGGGACGTAATTTTTTTTCCCAATACTTCTTCTCAAGTCCAAAAAATATGAGAGATAATGCCATGGATAAGAGCAGGAAGGTCTAACTGGAGAGTTTTCAAAAGTAGACTATTTCCCACCAAATGCTGGCAATTGACCCTTTCATTTAAGATATCAGACAGAAGCAAAAGAAGATATTCCAGAAAGTGGTGTCCATGTCTTCACATATAACCACAACTTTGAGTCTATTATTTAAAAGCATTAAAGGAAAACTCCTTATTTCATAATTGACTTTAGACCTAATGACTACTACTCTATGACATTTGTTTTTCCTCCATGATTAAAGACACTTTAATTATTAAGCAGGTATTACCACATATGGTGTCACATGTGTAAAACCTCAGTGGCTCCAGAGGCTGTGCAAAGAGAAACACAACTTCAAAATGACTCTCAGAAACATAATGAGGCCCTAAACAACTTTGTTGAGACCTTGTCTCTAAATATTAAAAAATGCTGGGAATGTAACTGAGTAGTAAAGCACCCCTAGGTTTATTCCCTTGTACCAAAAAATAAATAAATAATAAATTTAAAAAATTGTATCTAATTTGAAAGCCCAAATACCTTTACCACACATACAAATTTTCCTATTATTTTAGGCCTTGATTAATGATAAATATTCAAAACAGTGATATATATATATATATATATATATATATATATATATATATATTATATATATACTGTATGTATATGTATTATATATGTATATTATATAATATAAATATATTTTGTTTATATAATAGCATGTGTATACTATAGTATATAGAAAACATATATTAAACATAGTATATATATATATATATATATATATATATATATATATATATATACATATACTATCCATAGTTTATATTTACTATGCATGTAAACACACACAGCATATATGTATAAATATATATTATATATTATAGATATCTCTTTATGCCTCTAAGTAGAGAACTCTAATTGGGAACATAGAGTAAAAAGAAGGCAAAAAGAAACATGAAATTAGTTGTATCATTTTGAATCACCACAGGGAAAAAAATGGAATTTAGACATGGAGGACTCAACATTTTATATTTGTTCATGTGTATGACACAGGGGCCTACATTAAAAAGGTTATTACAATTTTTTGAAAGAAAGTATATGTGATATATGTGAATGGCAGATAATGTTTAAAAAATTGGAATCTTCATGGTGTCTTACAGGTGCTTTGTTAGGTCTGAATCACAGCCCAGTCATGTATTAGTAGGCTGCATGAGGAACATTGCTTATCTTTGTCCTCGAAAATTATTCCCATTGTAGAGATGAGAAAACACAGGTTTCTGGACATCAAAAGGCAACTCAGCAACACACACAGAACTACCTGAATACAGAACAGTATGAAATTTCTTCAAAGCTTAACAAAGTTTGGTTTGCTCCTTATATAAAGAATGTCAGTCTGGAGAAATATTTTCTTCCTCATTTTGAAGACAGTACCTCAAAAATACTTCCTAGGAGAAACACAACTGATTTAGCATCTTACATGTTAAAGGAACTTTTCTGAAGCAAGATCTATTAAACCGGATTTTTATAGAGGGCAAATGCTTGGAGATTACAGGGTTTAAAAAGCATATCACAGGCCCAGATACTGAGCATGACTCAAAAAAGAAAATGATCTAAAACACTTATAAGATGTTAAGAAAATATTATGTAACTATTTCTAAAAGTAAATTCTTTTGGGTTGCTATTTCGACAAATATCACATCTCTGGTAATAGGATAGGCTGAGATTGATAAAGATGACAATATTTGAAATAAAGGCTTCTGCTTCATTTTCTCCTAATATATATATACTATTAATATGGTATATGAAAAAATGATCAACATACTATATTTTTTTTGTATAAGAAACATTTTCCTCTGAAGTTCGTCTTGAGATCTCAGCTAACACCATAATTTTCTTCTGCAATTTCACATTCCTTTTCTCACACAAGATCTAACCCTAGAACTTTACCATTGGTTTCTTGGCCCTAATATATCTAGGGATTCTGAAAATTATGGGGTTTATAGTTACAGATATTTTTGTCTCAGTATTTTGGAGATTACATCAAATATAAATTAATAATCTACTTTCACAGGTTTGGGGGAACTTCTCCATTTTTACCATCTGCCTGCTGTGTGTTCTCTATGACATCACCCTCAGCCCCAAAAGCTTCTGCTTGACAAAGTTAAACCATAAATTCTCACATCAGAGCCTGTGGTTCCTTGTTCCTTGTGGGAATTCTGCATGTTCTTGAATGCTTGCTTCTCATTTTCTTCTACTGCCATCGTCAATGTGACCTAATGTGATCTTATATTTATTACTGTATGCTGAATAATTATACCAATGTATTACTTTCTAAGGCATTTATTTAAAATATTTGAGGTGTTTCAGGAATTCTCTTTTATAGGGCTCATATCCTCAGTTCTTTCTAAAATTCAATAAATAAACTTCTAACTAAAAAATAAATAATGTTATCACTGTTAATACCTGAACATTAAAATAAATAAACAATATTTAAAACTCTCAGCCCATAGGTATAAGGACTTATATTACATAGATCAATTTGTTGGAAGACACAAACAACCAAAATGCATTGTGTCCTTGGTGATAATTGTACTGGGAAAAAATTATTGGTTTTAGCATTGGACTCTCACCAAGCCATGGATTTATTAAGGGTAGGGCACTGGTATTTTCTTCTGTAACCATGACATGGTATCAATCATATGTATAAAGGAAAAAAATAACAGAAATAAGAAATGGTTCCCTCAGAAAAAGAAGACATTACCAGCACACTGTAATCATGCACAGAATATCCAAAATGTGCCCTCTGTCTACTGGGGCATCTAAAGAAAGCATGAACATGTATACCTGATGGGAGAAAGAAAAAATGTTAACATCTTCCAGCAAATTGGGCTTTATTATTTGAAATTATAAAAAGTAGCCTTTGACAAAGCAATATTTCTTGCAGGACTGAACATTGAATGTACATTTGCAAGAATATAAAATAGATTCCCAGAGCTTTTCAATACAGAAATATTGATAATAAATAAAGTTCAGAAATAGCCCGAATGTCCATCATTTGTTTAGTTCCAACTTTGGTCAACATACACCATGGGAATTTAAGATGTTTGCATAAGTGGAGTGTTTTCCAGGTTGTTTCATTGAGTAAAAAATAAGGGGCAGACAGGATATACAGGAGCACTCCCTTTGGGATAAGAAAGAAATTTACATAATAACTTATTATTGTTATTGCCTCTTACCAGAACAAGAAACAGTAAGAATATATACTAGAAACAATTAAAACATATGTTTATGAAGGGCAATGGGAAAAGATTAGTGGAGATGAAATATAGGTGTGTCATCAATGTATTTTAACTGGGTTTATATTTGAGCCACATAAACAACAACCATGTTCAAAACATAGAATGAAATCAAAGGATAAAAATTAAGGGCCAAAAGACAGGTAAGAGTCTGACAACTGAAACATGAACCATACTATTCTGTGACTAATTAATTTCTTAAGCTTGCATGATTTACAGGATCTTTTTCTCCAGTGTGATCAAAATTTTTACCTAAAGTAGCAATGCTTGTTGTGCTGTAACATTTACTGATGAGTAATTGGCATTAAAGAATTCCAGGATTCATACGCAATGTTTAGTGTCTGCACAACAAGGGACAACATGGGTTTTATACTTTCTCCATTAGACTGGAGTCTCCAAGTGCAGGAGCCACTTCTTATCTAGAGCAGTCTGGTGAATATACAGATACAATTATTAACATACACTGAAGAATTCTTTGAATGTTTAATGCCAAGAACACAGAGAGGACTTGACAATTATTTCCAGGTCCAGAATTCAGAAGCTTGGCTATACACATTTGGGGGAAAATGGCCAGTCCTAGACCTTGTGTGAGTGTGTATTTGAATGTTGTGGTAGTTCATCATGAGCCTAGGCAGACAAAGGTGTGGTCTTGCAAGGCAATTAAGTCATGTGGGTAGAGCCATGGAATGGGATTATTGTCATTTATTAAAAGAGAGCTGCAAAGAAACTTCTCAATTTATCCTGTGAGGACACAGATGGTGCACTTCCTTACTCTCTTCAAGATGCAACAATAATTTATGGTAGACTGGGTGGTTTATAAGCCACAGACACTCATTTTTCACAGTATGTAAGATCAAGGAACAAGGCAATTCAATGTTTGGTGAGGACGTTTATCTGGGCATCCCGCATGTATGCGCCTATGTACATGCATATACAACAGCAAGGAGCTTGGGGCTTTCCACCAAGCACAATCCTCATATTCTGCATTTCTACATGTCAAATTTGGGAACCATCCACTTAGCCCCATCCCTGAAAGGCAGTCCCAGACCTCCTGTGGTGTTACTCTCTGAGCTACCTCTTTAAGGTAGGAGTGAAGCCTGCTTCTAATCTGTACTCTGGACTCTGATCTCACCTCCTCAGCCCTGCCTGTACCCTGGTTAGAGCCAGGCTTTCCATTGTACCTGTACCTCCTTTTACTGATCTATGACCTGATCGTTATGTGCCAACACTTTACCATGATCATTTGTGCCTGTTCCCACAGCTACAATGAAGCTGTCATTTGTTAGCTGTATTACCTTAAGCAAGTTAACTCGACACAGCTGAGCATCCCTGTCCTGCAACATGGATGTAAACATGGCTTCTTCTCATGGAGTTCTTATTGCCAGTGAAGGGGGAAGGGGACAAAAATCTCAAAAACAATAGCCCAGTACATGGTTATCAATGGCTCCTGATGTCATTAAATGTTACCATTACTAGCTGTCAATCTCACTTCACAACATGGGAACATGAATCCCTGAAAAGTAAAAAAAAAAAAAAATAATTAAGTTCAGTGGGCCCAGGTCTGCTCTGACTCTAGATTCCCTGCCCCCAATCAGAGCTCAGGGCCAGGATAAATACAACAGTGCCACATGAATAAAGGACTAATGTAAAGCTGATAAAGGCTGTTTCATGAATGAATAAAAGGGAAAGAATTGTGGGAAGGAGCCAAATCCTATATCTGACACCTGGAGAATCAGGAGGTTTTACCTTCACATGACTCCCCTCCTCTTGAGAATAAAACTGTACTGAAAACAGACCCACAAGACAGGTTAGTCATCAATGCAGACATTAAAGGACACTCTGGAAGTTACCAGGCTGTTTGGTGCATGTACAAGCAGTCAGAGCCACAGATTGAAAGACCTCAAATGGTTCACATGAGACCATTTCAGTCCTGCATCTTCATTCCCTGACTCAAACAATGTCAGGCTGAGCTTGGACACTGAAGGTTCTGTGTTCTGGCAGGTGACATACCCAGAAAATAGCATCTACACATCTTTTCACAAATTTACTCATTCTACTCAGCCATAAACAAGAATGGAATTATACCACTTGTGGGAAATGAATGAACCTAGAGATCATCAAATTAAATGAAATAAATTAGACTCAAAAAGTCAATTGTCAAGTGTTTACTCTCATATGTGAAAGGTAAAAGGAAAAATGGAGTGAAAAAAGAAGTGTATCTCAAAAAAATTGGAGAGAGAATAGTTGAGTTTAGACAGATGGAAGAGAAGATAAGAGAGATGATTCAGGCACTGAGAAATGAGACTGATCAATGATGTTGTGCCCATACATGTATATGTCACAAATGAATATACCAATATAATCAACATTCCCTTCACCAGTTCTTTTATGTATATTTTTTTGAAACAGGGTTTTGCTAAGTTATTCAAGGCTTTGCCAACAGACAAAAAGCTGGGTGCCCACAAAGCAAAAATACAAGGGCCTGTCATCCCCCTGGCTTATGTAGCATTCACTAGGCACAAAGTGCCAACTATCTATGACTTCATTTAATTCTCACCACAGTCTTGGGAAGCAAGTGGCATCAGCCCCATCTTAAAGATAAATAAATAGAAGTTGAGAGATGTTAAAGATCTATTCAAGCTGAGTGAGGTGGCACATGTATGCAATCCCAGCAGATTAGGAGGCTGAGGCAGAAGTATTATGAGTTAAAAGCCAACCTCAGCAAAACTGAGGTGCTAAGCAACTCAGTGAGACACTGTCTGTAAATAAAATACAAAAGAAGACTGGGAATGTGACTCAGTGGTTATGAGCCCCTGAGTTCAATCCCAAGTACCAAAGGAAAAAACTCTATTCAAGCCTCTAAAAATATATAAAAGCCACAATACAAATGTATGATATGTACTCAAGACCTTGGTCAATTAACATTTATTTAATACTAGTCATAACATCTAGGAACCTCCCTGAAAGATTAATAAATCTAATGCTTAAGAGTACTCTCCAGAGATTATTGTTTCACTGATTGGAGCTAAAGTCTGGGTATCAGTGTAATTGAATCTAATGCTCACAATTAGGAATGGAATCACTTTTCTATTAAAAATCAGGGAAGTTTAAACAAAGAGATTGGACTCACCTGCTCAATGTTGTGTGTCAAGTCCACAGGAAAATCAGGGTGTATGTCTGTACTTCTGTAGCTCTCCAAAGAGCTCTCTGTGGCTCATAACAAAAGGAGACTCCACAAAACTGGGGGAGACACAAGCCAACACCTCTGCCACAACTCACCCAACAATACTCCCAGAGAATAAGTGAACATATAGGAGACAATTCCAAGTGGTACATTGATGATCAATTGGCGCGATGCAAGGGAATAGGGCACAACCAACTTCAGGAAATGCAGAGGTGTGGCTGGGCCAGGATGGGGGCTGGTATAGAGGATAAACTTTTCCAGGGCACATAAAGCCCAGGGCTTCCTCCTCCACAAATGAGCCTTGCCTTATCACACAAATGCTTGTTCAACTAGTTATGCTCTTCTATTTTATATTTCTCTTGCACATGGCTTTGGAGGTCTCATGCTTTGGTATTTCTTATATTTTCAATGCATCTTTCAAACTATCCCCAAATCAACCATGTAGAATATTACCTGTACAGGTTATAGTTTTATTGTATTATCATTTAGTTCAAGTTTCCAAATCTCTCTGAAATACCCTTTTTATTTTTTATGACACTTTTATTAACCCTTCACATATTGACAATGGTTGTGATGAAGCAGTATTTTCTGATTTCAACACCTGGAATATCAGTGACCTGCTTAAAATGATTGCACTTACTTTTAATTCTCCATCACAAGTCTCCATTTTATTTTTTACACTTTATATAACTTTGTATATAGTACACACAAGCCCAAGCTAATATTACATGGTTTCTCTAAGAGAAAAAACAGACCTCCCCTCTACCACCATTAGTGAGTATGAGGGCTCATCACAGGTTCCTTAGGGTGGCCTTCCAGCATGTGCTCTGACTCAGCTCCATGTTCAATCTTCCTGTGATCTCCTCAGCCTGTGGCCTTCAGTTCTTCTTCTTCTTGTTTTTCTTCTTCTTGTTCTTCTTCTTCTTCTTCTTCTTCTTCTTCTTCTTCTTCTTCTTCTTCTTCTTCTTCTTCTTCTTCTTTTAAAATTTGACATTAATTTTAATATTTTACACAGAGCCTGAATCACAAAACTGCCACTTTGAAAATGGTGGCATACAGAAACAAAAGTACCCAGAAAACCAGGTGCTTCATTTGGGAACAAGCTAGGGAAGAGGAGCCTATCACACATGATACAGGTAGGACCCTCAGAGCCATAGTGGAACCATTCGAGGTGCTGGGAATCCCTCACGCCAAAGTTGAGGCATTGTAAATTGTTTAATGGGACTGGACTAATTTGATATTATGATCAGAATAATAGCAACTTTGACTGGGACATGATTCCAATTGAAATGTCATTCCAAATAAGTCCAGAAAAAAGTTTGCAGACCAGCTCTCCAAGGATTGCTGTTATCCAACAAAGAAGAGAGTAAAATTAAGAGAAAGCTGACATGTTACACTGGGAAAGCCACAGTTCTGTATTTTCCATGGGGATTTTTGTCATTTTCTATAGATATTCAAATTATAGGCCTGCAGAGACAGAACTTAAAGATGTCTTTCCTTAAAACGTGCAACTCTTTAGGCTATTACCTGCACCACATCCTCCCTGGCCACATCCATCTGGATAAGTGCCTCTGCATTCTTAGATTCAGAAGTAGTGTGCAGTTGGTTCATGGAAAGGCTGTGGAAGGAGGGAATTTTAGCATACTGGTGAGGTTTCTTGTAGCTGCAGAAGAGAGACTTCAGCTCCAACAGTTCTACTCAGCCTAGAAAACTGTGTTCCATATGGTACATTGAGGATATTTTTGTCTAACAATGTTTGCTTCTTTAATTCATATCCTCCTAAAATAAGTCATTTTTAAAATAGGGAATGATGATTAATTTTAGTTTCCCATTTGTTCTAAGTTTAATGAGTTCTACTGATAGAACTTACATATGGAATGTCATCTAGAGATTTTAAACATTACTTATTTGTATACATATCATAAAAGAAGACATGAGTTTTAACTTGATATTTTATAAACCTTTATTTTATTTATTTTCATGTGGTGCTGAGGATCAAACCCAGGACTTCACACATACTATGCAAGTGCTCCACCACTGTACCATATCTCCATTTGTAATTTAGCATTTTTTATTTATAAACTTGTTACTGTAATATTAATAAAAAAATAGAACTACAAATGATGTGAATTTTATAATTTGACTAATTATAAGTTTTAAAATTTTTAGAAGGAAAAGAGATTCTATGTTCAAAACTTCATTTTATAGAGAGCAATATCACAATGCCATAAACTACTTATATTTCTCATAAAGTATTTGGATCCAATTTAACTCAAAAAAATTAAAAATTTTTTAATTCTGTACTCAGTTAAGAAATGACAAGTAAGAGGATCATGATAAAAGGGTTTGGAAGCACACTGAAAATTTTTGAAAAATCAAATGAACATGCTAGTAATTTCCCATTCCTGGATTAAAAATACACAGGAATTATAATTTCCAAGTTTAGAGGAGGAATATTTGTGTTTATTAGTTTTTTATGTATTAGTTTCATGTGTGCCTATATACATACATATATGTCCTTTCGAATTTCTGTTACAATGAAAATGTCCGAATCTATTTTTTCTTAAAGGAACATTTATGTCAGTAGAATCCCATCCTACCCTGTTCACTGTACTTAAATTTCTGAAGTTTTCACAAACTCAGTTGTTTTTTAGTTGTGTTTGTTTTTTTTTTTTTTCGTTTGTTTGTTTGTTTGGTTTTTTTTTTTTTTTTTTTGCTTGTTGTTTGCTTCTTTAGCATGAACAAATAATTGTGAACCTATCTCCTTCTCTGATCACTGAAAAGCAAAGAACAAGATGACACAGGAAAGCCAAAGTTGTGGGGAAGAAAAGCAGGACTTGAATTTTACATAACTACATCAATCAGAGAGACAGACTGCCCTGTAAGACTCCTTGGGTTTCCCAGTAATGGCAGCTTGGCATCTGTGAAGAAGCACTCTCTGGTTTCCTATTTCTTTACTTTAAGATTCAACAGATCTTAACTTTATGAACCATATAAATTTATTGACCATCAACTATGTGAAATTTTAAGGCTAAACTCTGGGATGAAGAGTTCTTTAAGCCAATGTTCATTTTCTAGCTTGCAGGGTAATTGCTCTCTAATGTAGAAACTGTGTGATTACCAAGAATTTCTTAAAGAATTCTATAAATAGAAAGAGGCATATAATTTCAAATTATTCATATAAGCATATATTACATTAATACATCTGAATAAATGAAGCATATGAGATCACAAAACAAAAACATGGATCTAAGACTCTTCACACAGCTATGAAAGTGCTGTAATTACAAAGCAAAATAATTGCCTTTTAGGTCCAAAGCATGAGGTTTCAAAGTCCTGTAGCTAATAATGTCTATACCTTCTTTATTTCAAATTTGTTGTTGTGCTTGCATTATTATAATTTTTTGAAGGATCATGTGTTGATCTAGTGTTTCATTTCAAACAAATCTCTAAAAAGAACTAAGAATTTTTCTTCTAACATCCATCACTCATAGTATTAGTACCACAGTTACATGGTGAATTTTGAGCCTAAAGTAGAAGTTTACTTAAAATTTAAAAATTATGTGTCACTGAAAAGGTAGAAGATATATTATATTAAGGTTGACCTTATTGTCTAGGAAACAGGAGTATGCCAAAGGAATTATTTCCAGGTATTTTGTCATTTTTGATGTACTGATCTGTGTATAATAAATAAAGTTTAATTATATTTGCAGATTTATAAATGTGCCTTGAGAAGAAATATTAGTGTATTTTGCTTCTACATCTATGTCTAGAAAATTTACATAATATAACAAAAATTACATGATTTGTGTAGAAATGCTATTCACTGTATCTTTATAGTATTTTGGGTAGATTCATTGCTTTGGAATTTTTGCTTCAAATATATTTTGTCAAAAATAAACAGAAATTGTTCATAAAGCTTTTTGTTTTAGGTTATATCATCAATTTATGGTGACATTATTATTCTCTTTCAAGCACAACCATATATAAAAAATAGTGATTCTTTTTCTTGGTGCCATGTTATCTTCCAAAATTCTTATCCTTTGTGAAAAACAATGATAATTTTGTAGTGCTGAGTTACATCCTTATAAAGCCTATTTTATTTCCTCAATTTTAATCATGGATCTAAATTTATATTAAAATGTATTGAACATTTTTGATTGTGTATTATAAGCCCATAAACTAAGCTAAGTATTTTACTTAATGATCCAGATCTTCAAATATACAAGTCTATTTTACCCACAATGAATTAAAGTAACAGTCAAAGAGAAACATAAAATGAGATAAACATCCACAATGAAAAGAGGAGGTGATCTCCAGTGACAAAAGACTTCAAAGAACTTCTGGAAAACAAAAAAGTCTGGAAGCAGATTAAGGAGGCATTTGAGTTCTAATTAGGGCTCCCAGGGAGGTAGACTAAGACCATGACTAGGCATCTTGGAAGTCCATGAGTGAGTATGCTTCAGATCAGCACAACGGAAATAAAGGGAAGGAAGCACGTTTGGGTGCACAGAATCTGGGGTTGCAGTCTAATCCCAAAGGAGGCTTCTGCTTACTCAAAGTGAAATTTTGGAGCTGTCTTGCACTCTCATACTTGTTCCTACATTGAAACATGGAGTGTGATTTACATGAGTTCCAAACAGTCTTGAGTGTAGAAAGCCTTGAATGGTCAAAGCCACAAAACTCTCTTCTCCTGATGAAAGTATTTTTAAAAGACCAGTTTCAGCAATTGTCTGGCAAATGAGTCCTTCAGTCCTAATGGTGCCATAAAGCACAGTTCCCTATAGTGACACCACAAAAATTCACTTTTCAGTCTAAGTTCTGTACTTAGTTCATGGTACTGGTGAGACTCTATTCCTGAAGAAAACTTATAAGAAGGGAAAACAGTGCAATTAATTACAGTTTTGACAGCTGTGTTAATTGAATGTCATACTAATGGTCATCTTATGTCTCTTCTGCTGTTCATTTTAAATCCCCTAAAAATATTTTTTTTGATCTCTATAACTTAGCTGATTGAGTGAAACTTATACTCTTCCCCAAATTATTTGAGCCTCCTCACCATAATTTTCTCAAGAAACAACTACTACTCTTTTTTTAACCATTCCTGTAGGGCAAGTCAGTACTAAAAAGTAGAAAATAGGATCATCTGTTTTCAGATTGCATTATCTGATTTTTGTCTTCATTGCAACATGGAATAAATGTCCTTCTGTTAAGGAGAATGAAGTGATCTAGCTAGGATTGTAATTTTTTCTCTTCCTTTCTGTTTTCTTAGTACATAGAATTTAGAGTTCTCATGTGCAGTTTAAATGTTATTTGGAATCTTGTTAGACATCGTGTTGGAAAAGTGTCCTCTTAAATAATTAGAATTTCTAAAACTGGAGGATGCAGAAGAATGGTGTAAGAAAATATAATTGCCAAGTTGGTTAATGGAAATGATCATGAGCGAGGACTCTTCTGGCTCCTGGATGTATGTAGTCTATCTCTTGGTAGCACAAACTGATATAATGAAATTTAAGTTATGGTCTTAATCTACCTCCTGGGGAGCCCTAATTAGAACTCAATATTCCAGTATTCTGCCATGCCAGTAGCTTTTTGTTTCTTTTGTAGATGATAATAGAGTTGATACCATGGTCATAAACCAATAGTAATATCTTTATTTTTGTTAAGTGTGGTCTGATTGAATTTTAGGCATAATCTCTTGACACTTTATTAGTGGAGTTTGCTTAGCATTTATTGTCTCTAAAAGCAAAATGTAAAAAAAAAAAGTTTGAGTTTTTCTGGTTAAAATGATTTCTCAGTTAAGAGGTCCACTTGTTAATTTATTATGAGAGAATGATGAAAAGAATTATGCTGTAACAAGAACCTAGAGATAGACCTCTCCTCCTAGCTGGCTGGATATTTGGAAGAGGTATTTGATAGATAAAATGCAGTTATGGAAACCATTATGGTACTCAGTCCTCATTCATCCTGTGCAGCATCCGAGGCTGGATAAAAATAACTAGCCAAGTCAAGTTGTCAACTTGGCTGTCTTGTTCAATGTCCATGATGTATGTGCTTTCGTATGTGATAGCATGAAATCCCATGATATACACTGCATTGTCTCTCTCCTTATTACTGTACCCCCCAAATTTTATAGTCATCAAAAGTTTCTTCTAGACGCTTGATCAAGTCTTGATTTCTTCCTATTAGTTAATGTACCTTATTACCTGAGGTAACTTCTTTATCCACATAAAATTAAGGATGAAGTGTGCTGCCAAGTATTCTGCTCTTTAGAACGAGGTTTTTTTTTTTTTTTTTTTCATTTTTTAAGGCTAACCCTGAAAGATACTGTACAATGGTCTTATTTTATTTCAGTTTACCTCTAAATGAAGAAAACTCATATTTATTTCTAGTAATATTTTTATAAAGTTTCACCAATTTCCTCTTCTATCTGATTCGCAAAAGGGACCTTTTTCCAAAGAAGGAAATGAATAGGTGTTGCACCATTTCTTTGCTCTGAAATTGATTGGGGTTTTCTGAAAAAGATTGTAACTTCAGTGACTATCTTTTTGGTTAGTTATTTACTTAGTTATTGGTCACACTCTACAAGTGTGACCTCAGGGGAAATGTCAAGGAAGATATACAGTAAAATAAGTAGGAACAATCAATTGATTATACCTTTGTAACTTAAGTAAGGTTTTTGAAGTACTATATGACTTTAATATCTCTCTGACTTCCATTTAAAATCAAAATATAAAATTCATCTTTATTTTTTATGTATCACCAATAACTTTCTAAAAATATAATTTACACCTATTTTTTCTAATCCTGTTCATGATTTGTCTATTTTCTTGATTATATGATTTTTTAATAACTGATACTAACATGATAATCTGTATCATTTCCTGGTTTACAAACACTTATGGATTTTTGTACCTTTTTTAGTTATAGATGACCTCCAGTAAGGGAAAGACCCCTTTCTGTCTGCTCCTCCCAGCCCTCCTCCAGCCTCTCAGCTTCCCAGACCCTTATGCAGTTGGTTGTAAATTCTACAAAATTTTTCACTATTTTTCAAGACTAAAAATAAATCAAAAACTTTAAGAAATACGTTGAAAAAATGTGCAGGGTGAAAGCAGCAACATATTTTTTCATAAGTAGGCTTTTTAAATTTTTTTAACATTTGTCTGTATTTAATGTGGTTCAGCCACTGATACTTCATCAAAATAGCAGTTTCTTTGCTGAGTTCAGGTGACCAAGGAATAGCCACACCCTCAGAACAAAACAAAACACACACACACACAAAAAAAAAACAACAACACAAAATCATCTTTAACCTAAATTTTTAAGGATGTTTCAGATCTCCATAAGATTCTGTGTTTTGTTGAATTTTAACTTCTTTTTGTATTTGAAGAGAGTATGACTCTTGAACTTAAAACCTTTTATTCTAAGTAACTTTGTGGTTTCTGATGAGGTTAAGGGGATGAGAGGGTGAAGGGAAAGTGGGGGATTCCTTTGTCATCACATGAAGTTTCCCACACAATCTGCTTTCAGGTGCCAGACTTCAAGTTTTTCTTACACTGGTATACTTTGATTATTTTTACTTCCCCTTTACCCAAAAGTTTTAACAGCATTTTATCAAACTGCACTTATTAAGAACAATTTTAAAGAATATAGTTATAGTTCACTTCACCAGTCTGCACTTATTGCTATGGTTTTACTCCCCTGGTATGCCACTTTTTGGTGTCTGAAAAATAAACACAGTATTTTCCATATTTTACCCAGTTTCCTATAAGTACATACTGGAAAGAAAATCAGGTCTGGAAATATTCCACTTTGATTGAATGCTATATTCAAGAAAATAAAATTTAAATATGCTAAATATATCTCCAGAATTTCTCAAGTAGTTACGCTTAAAAAAAAAAAAAAAAGAGAATATCCTGAAAAGAAAAACCATGGTCAGCTTCAAGAAAACAAAAATAAAACCCAAGGATTTATCACTAATCATGGATTATAGATGATAAATACAGAATAACCTCATGATTTAAAGGAAAACTAGTATTCAATCTGGTATTCTAAACTGAAGCAGACTGTCCTTTAATGATAAATAAAAATAGATTTTCATAAATGGTAAAATTCTAAAAAGCTATTTTCTGTGCCTCATTTCAAAGAGAGTTACTCAATATAGAAGAAATATAAAACAAAGGGAGCTGAATTTGTGGACGAAACGGTGGCTGTAACTACAGAGCTGAAGAAAGTTATGCTGATTCTTCAGTAGACTTTGAAAATGGTTTTGTTAGCATACCTCAGTCCTACCTTCAAAATGATGGTTTAATAGAAATATTAGCTAGTGAGTAGTCAAGTGACTGAATGTAGCAAAAGTTAGAAGATTCTAGTCATCTATTTTCCTCACCACACACAAAAAAATGAATATTAGAAAATACAGAAAAAACAAATTGAGGAAAAAGAAAGTAAAATCCCAATAAACACAAATAATGGAAAGTCAAATTCTGCATATGAAATACAGTAAAATGTGCAATTTTTTAACATTTGATGGGATAGAAGAAAGTAGTATTGATTGTTTTTGATGGGAAGAACATCCCTCCATGAGCAGCATTCATGTCCTGATATTGGATGTCTCAAAGGCTAATAAATTAGACAAAGAAATCATTCTTACTTCTGGTGTGTGTTTTGCGATGAAAACTATTTTAAAGTCAAATCTGTGAAAATTCCTAGTGGTTTTTAAACTTTATAAGTTTTATGTAGACAAAGAATGCAACACATAATTATTTTTAAAAGAGAATAACTAACTGATGAAGCATGAACACAGGGACTGGTAACTATTAAATAATAGAGTGGGGTGTAGTGGAATGTACAGATGCTGATACTCAGAAAAAATAAAGTGTCCAATGTAGATTAAGCAGGAAATCACAGAACACATATCATTATGATTACATAAATGATAACCAATTAAACACTAAAGCCTTTTAATATTTGACTCTTTGACCTTAAGAGAAAGAAATGGCCCCATAAGCTGAATTGTTTTTCCTCCCTCTCTCATTGCAATTGGAGAAAATAATGGGAATCCTTAATACTTTATGAAGGGTCTTCTATGTATATATTTCAAAATTATGATCAATATCAGACAACTAGTAGTAGGTATTGCTAAATATAGTTGCCTTTTAGAACTTTACATAGTTGCAGATAGAGTGGAGGCTACTAATTTGGGTGAAAATTTTGGAAACTACTGTTTTATATAGTCCTGGGGATTGAACCCAGGGGTGATTTATTACTCATATATATTCACAATTCTTCAATATTTTATTTTGAGACCTGGTCTCAGTTCCCAAGGCTGGCCTTGAAGTTTTGCTCCTTCTGCCTCAGACACTATGATTTTTGAGATTAGAGGTGTGTACCACCACATCAAGACTGGACACTACCTTTTATTTTTTTTACACGAATCTAATAATCAAAACTATTTTAAATATCCCTGCTTTTTCTTTGTTATAAAATATTCAATACTACCTTCCCAAATTGGTTTTCACCATCACATTCTTTTTTTTTTCAAAAGGACAATCTTCATGTTGTGTAGTTATACATTTTTTTATCATAAAAATATACTCAATAGATTGCATTCTGAGTTAGCAAGTCAATTTTATATGTTTCAGAAAAACAAATTGCCATAAATTGTTCTGGTCATGCTCTTAATAGTAGTACCTTTCTCTTAGTCATCATCAAAAAAATAGGAGAAAATTTAGTAAAGTCAAAAGCAAAGATTCAAAAATTGGCTAGTTGTTTCAACCAGATGTTTAGATTTGATTGATTCTCTTTAAAATTTCTTATTCTGATTGTTCTGATGGCTTTTCCTATGATATTTAATAGCTCAATTTAAAAGCACTAGTTTATGTAAAAAGTGGATACTAAGGGAAATAAATATCTGGAATAAATTAATATTACGCAATATGTTTCTGATGATTATATACAGCTTCCTCCTACCATTCTGAGATTGCACTTCATAGAGTTTTAAATGACTTCCATTCCTCACTATATTTCACTAATCAGCACATGCAGAAATAATTTCTCAACAAATTTATATTAAATAAGTAGCAATTTAGAGAAAATCAGATGTACTTCACAACTGTGAAATTAAAAAAAATATATATGTGGCATTTTGCCAAAGAATGCTTGGCATATTCAAAGAATAAAATAAAGAAATATTGCTTTCCTTTATGTCATAGGGCACAGTTTATTGTCATGTTTTTTCAAAAAAGCATTGACAGGATTCTGGGGATGTGGCTCAAGCAGTTGTTCACTCACCTGGCATGAATGTGGCCCGGGTTCGATCCTCAGCACCACATACAAACAAAGATGTTGTGTCCACGGAAAACTAAAAAATAAATATTAAAAATTCTCTTTCTCTCTCTCCCTCTCTCTCTCTTTCTCTCCCTAAAAATGGACAGCTTCCTTATGAAAAAATAGTTGTTATTGTTTAACATAAATTTTACTTGAATTTTTTTTTAAATTTTTACCCATTTGAACACTGGGAAGGTATTTGCTGTGGTCAAACACAGTGAGATACTGTTGTAAAATGCATATCTGAAACATTTGCAATTGTTTTCATTTTATATAATAGCATCATGCACACTCAGCATGAGAAGAGGTTGCTCATTAATTTTGGTATCAATACTGGTACATTGAAAAGATGCTGAGAAAATTACTTCTATAATGGTGGGATCTCCCAATTCTTTGTTTTCTTTTTTCCTGTGGTGCTTCTGCTATTGATATTAGTATGTTAACTTTAATATGAATTGTCCATACAGTTTCTTAAAACATAAGACACTTAGAATTGAGGAAGTCACATATAGCATGTTTATTTCATAAACTGATATAAGATTCAATAAAAGACTTCAGCATTATTAATGCACATTTTATCAAAATTACATTAAATCACAATGTGAGATACAGTATTAAAATTTTATATAGCTAAAGGTTTTTTGACAATGAATTATAGGCACCCTAAACAAGTATGTAGTTCCAATTATTCATTTACTTAACTTCATTCATTCATAATATAATAGTGGATTAAAAACACACATCAGAGTGTATGTTTTCGAAAAAAATTGGTGAATTACTAACAATGCAGCATGCAATTTTTATTTATTTTTGGTTCATCATACCCGCATCTTACCCACATAGTAAGATTGTTATAATATTCAATAAGTTGTAGCTGAAAACATGAAATACCACATATTATATTGTAGAGATTATATATATACTTGTATTATTTCTTCATCGTTTTCACAAATATTTACCAGAAATTTACTATATGCTAATTAGTACTAAGTTCATCCTAATTATTTCAGATATTAAAAAAAACCTGCAATACCTCATTTGAAAAGGGCAATATCAATTTCAGAAGTAACTACTGTTTTTCTAGTGAATAATGTATATAGAAATCTGCTAAGGTGTTGGGGTATGCAAATATATTCAGGATGCATCAGAGAGTGCATATGAAAAAAACATACTATTTATCATGTTATATAAATGAAGTAAAATATCATACCAAAAGGTTAAGAAAATTAACTTTTGGGGAAAAAAAGCAAAAGGGTGCACTAGTATTTGAAATAAGCTAATAATAAATTTTACTATAATTAGTTGTTTCTGGGACTCATTTCACACTTTACTTTAATTATCTATCCATTTTGTTAAATACCCCTAGGGTGTTATTTGAAAATATTGGCATTCAGTGAATAATGCCACCAATTTTCTGTTCTGCAATATTAAAGAACTATTTCAAAATTATTGCAATGAATAGTTTAGTTTAAAGGTAACAATAGATTTTCAATGTAGAAATTACTACGATAAATTTGGGTGGTCCCAAAAAGTCTTTAACAACCATATTTGATGCATTGGTTTCTAGATTGTGATGGATCCCTCCTAGTAAATTCTGAGATGTGTGAGAGGTTTAACAAGCATAGAAATTTGCTTATGAAAAATAATCCATGTTGTACATGGGAAGTAAAAAAGAAAAGATGCAAAAGTCCTCCTCTAAACTTGTATATGCTGATACTACACAAGGTTATTCCAATGATGTCTGGTTTGGGATAAGGAAGCAGCTTTTCTTATACATTATGACACAAAGTTCATGCACTGACATTCCCATTTACACTTTAATTGAAATTCATTGGATTGCAAAAAGGGCCTTTGGTCCAAATCCTAAACTCACTCTTCTTCCTTACCCTACACTGGAATCCTACCTACTCTCTCTATTTCACTGCAAGTTCTCTTTTACATTCAGTAGTCCCAGGTACAAGATCTTAGGCCATTGTCTATGGATTTAGAGGATTCATTTCTGCAAAACATAATTCAAAACTATGTATCCAAATCAAGGGCCCAACAAACTTGTGTGCTTCAGATCTAACCTAGTTTTCTATTTTCATACTCACATTTCACCTTACATTCGTATAAATATCCCAGATCCCCAATACCCGTATTCATCCAGCAGAATGACTTTTAACCCAAATCGAACATGATATGACCCTTAACCATACTCTGTTCCCTCAATCTATTTTCACATAACAGCAGGTCCTGGGTTGATCTTGCCATGCAGGTATGTAGCGAATGCTACAGCTGCTGAGAAGCTCAAAGGTAGATGCAGAAATGATCCCTGGAGCAAATGTAGGCAGCTAGGTAGGACCTGTGAGGTCTAAAGTCATCTTCCATGGCCAACAATCCAGTCAGGATGAAGGGATGAGGCTGAATCAGCCTCTCTCTTAATGCAGGGAAGATGGACACAATCAGGTCTGTGTGGATTGCTGATCCCGGGCTCCTAGGGTATATAGAGCTTTATGTCTTGTGAAAATGTCACAGGAAGGTGGGGCAGCCTCCATCTCATGGGACCCTTGGAAACAACTGTTAGGACAAAGTGGTTGCCAAGGCAGTGACCTCATTCACTTCCCCGAAGGAAGTGACCTCACCTCACTTCCTTGGTGATGGAACTCTCTGAACTTGGGATCCAGGAGTTGAGGCATCCAGAGGCAGTTCCACTCTCAGTGGGCTCACTTGATTGTCTGTACCAAGGCCAGAGTCATTCTTTGTTGGTACCTAGTGATGTGTGGATAGCCAAATGCCTTGAATGGTCTCAACAGGGGCCTTTCCTGAGAAAGAAGTGTTGGCTCATTGCTGGCTCTTGACAACTACACAGATATGGCCAAGGAGACCAGAGCTGAGACAGGACAGGCCACTGCTGAGGAACATATTTTCACCCACCAGTCAGAGGACAGAGTGGATAGATGCAGACCAAATACAGGGGTGGTTTGTGTGTCTCAGTAGGTGTGTGTTTCAATTTGTCGTTTTGTCTCATGTTCTGAGAACATGAAGGAAAAACTTTTTTTTTCTTTTTTGTTGTTGTTGGTTTTGAAATGGACTGTTAACTAGTGAGCCTTTTTATGTCAGTGGATCCCACTGGGTTTGTGGTTAAAGAGAGTACAAAGAAGAATGCAGCCATGAATGTGTCCTATCTAGTGGAAATCTTTGCAGGACTCCTCATGGCCAATTTATGAATGGACTGCTGCTTGCCTTGCAGATGGGCAACACCTACCAAGATCCTAAGTTCCTGTATTCTTCCTCAATTTTGGCCACTCTCTGAAGGGGTTCGAGGTTTTGTGTCCAAGATGTGTACCACATTCAAGCTCTGTGACATGGCCATGGACTGGATTGCTGCAGGGCATGCCAAGCATTTCAGAAAACTCAAAAATTAGCACGACTTCTAAGGATCTCTCTGGAGAATCCCTGCTTGGATAGATAGTAACCCAAGTTGCATGATCAGGAGCTGTCAGTGCCACAGTGTTCAATTAAAGAAAAGTTTTTCTCCAGGTTTTTTTCTTCCCTATTGTTCTGTTCCCCTGAATCTCAGGGAGGTGTTTGCCTTAGGGCACTCCTTTGGGACTCCTCAAGAAAACAGTTTCAAATGGAAATGAAGAGGCCTAATCTGTGCCTTTGAAGAAAAGTGCTTTGTAAAAGCTGTGTCTGAATCAGACTCTTGGCCCTGTGTGTGGCTGTGAATTACATTCTCAGCACCCCAGGAAACTCAGGAAAAATCCCATGTGTCCATCCCAATCTAAAAGAATGAAAAAGAAGTGTACTATTGGATGACGTCTCTTGCCTTCCTCTGGTCAGGCTCCTGACCCCTATGAAGTTAGAACAGGGATCCTCTGGGTCAAATGAGTTGTTGCAAGCCCTCCAGTAACTAGCACACTGGTGTTTGGGTTTTTTCATGAGTCCAGTACACTTAAAGAATCTATCTCTGGCAGGCAGGAGGCCTCTAAGTTGACACACAGAGCAGTATTAACTATAGGCCCATTTTATCTATCCTGTTTCTCAGGGAGGGTGTCCAGGCCACCGTGACATTTGGCATATGATGGGCATGAGAGCTTTCTTTGCACACCTTCTAAGGCTATTCAACCTATAGAAACCCCCAGCCAGAATGTTATGTTGAGTGTCTGTATGGAAGAAGATGAGGGCCATGTGGGAGTGTTTTTGTTAGAATAGTAGTCTATTTTGTGGTGGTTGGAAAAGATGACTGGGTCCACCTCAGCTTGAACTCTGGTGTGATGCCATTAGAGGCTGAGTTCTGGAACTGATCTCAGAGAACTATTGCCATGAATTGTGTTGGGATTTTAGAAGGCCAGGCATTAGAGGAGCCTTTGGAAACTGAGATCTAGGCCGAGGGGGGCTTTCTCGCCAGCACTGGGAATCTCAGCCAGGATTTCACATGATTTTGCTGTTAAAGCCTTCTCAGCTATAGTTGAGAGCCAAAACTCACAGGAACCTCATATTTTAGACCCCAATGGGCCTGGATTCCTGTGACCTTTCGCCACTCTTTTGAAACTTGCCTGCATGTGATCTCCAGAGCTTTTACTGAAAGGAGATTCCTCAACACTCAATGGCTCCTGAATGAATTAAATCCCACAGTGTCAACTTCTTCATTCTTGAAATATGGCTAGGTCAATACCATGAAGTTTTTGAGAATCCCATGACCAGAAATCCCTGGAGAACCTTTAGATCTCCTGTTGCTCATCATGACTGAACCAGCGAGTGCCATTTTTGACTGAGTGGAATTCATGACCATGCTGAAGAACAGAGAGGTCAGTGAGTAGGAACCAGCAGGGAACTGGGCCTGGAGCAATAGAGTGCAGGTGTGTGATCCAACATCTGTTGCGGGGCCCTGTGGTTCTGTCTTTGGCTTCCAAATGACATGTGACTGACAAGGTGCAGCCAGTAAAAAGAAAATATAAAGGCATGTTGTTGTGTGGAGAGGATTTGGTGCGATGCTCAGAAACAAGTTGGTATGCTCAAGTGGGAAATATATATGGGGTAGCAGCCCAGTTTGTGTTTTTGCCTTCATACCCTGACCCAACCCACATGGCAGATCTCCATCCAGTACTGTGTCCTGGTTGAACTTTTTGTATTTCAAAAACAAACACCAACTTTCCAGGGAAGCTGTAAGAAATACCATTAAAACTTGGCTTTGAGCCAAAGGCTTCACAATGCACCCCGGGGGACATTCATACCCCAATGGTTACAGTTACCTGCATAGATAGGATTCAGCTCTGCTGCCTCCTGTTCGTTTTGGAAAATATGAACCCATGTCCTCCTGTTCACATAGACTCAGACCAAGCTTTCATGAACTCACTACAAAGGACGCTAAAACACAAAGCTATATTTCTTGTGGACGAATGACAGAGACAGATAGTCAAGAAGTCATTAGGCCAGCAAAGTTCCATGTTTGTGAAATGTTTACCCTGTCCTCTACTTTTAGGATCTCTTCTGCCACACCCAAGTTTGTGACCTCCTAGGAATTTCCAATTTCAGATATGTATTCACAGATTTTTTTCCTCTTCTCCTCCCATTGTGTCTTCTTTAGGGTGATAGTAATGTCTAGGCATTGTGGTGGATGACAGTGGAAGCTTTTTATGTGCCACGTGTTCCCATATGTATTAGACTCATTTTCTGTTTTGCCATTTGAAATATTGAATGTATGACACTAACCCATAACCTTCTATGCTCTGACGACTTATCCTAACTTATCCTAATATATATATATATATATATATATATATATATATATATATATATATATATATATATATACATATTATGAATTTGCAAACATGAACTATCTGTGTAATATACTTATACTACCTTGATTCTTTCATGTCCATCTGTTTGGATTTATAATCAAATTTTCAGGAGATATTTTTCAGAAATGTTCATGTTTTGACATACATATTCATTTAAGAATACTCAAAATGAACTTCAGTGAATATTGAGTACTAACCTTAATATTTCTACACTAAGTGACCCAGTTTAACATCAATGAATGTATATTCATATGGGACATGATGTGTATTTTGAATAAAAATTTTATTCAAAATTGTTATATTCCTATTTCTTCAGTATATATACATCATAGGATGTATCATTTCATGCACAATTCACAAATTGATATGCATATGATTCACTTTCATTCACTCCCTCTATCAGATCCCCGGTATTTCTTCATGTTGCTTTAGTTGTTTTATCATGAGATTTCTTTTATATCACATAACTTTTGAATTCCATCATCATTTTCAAAGCAAAACTCAAACACAGTTTGTTATAATTAGTACCTAACATTACCACTACATGTATAACTACTTGGATTGAATGTTTGTATGTGAATACAAGATTACATGTAGTTTTTCAAATATCAATTCAATCCATAATTTAAAATAGTAACCTGTTATTTTTTTATTCACCATATGGTCTATTCATGCATCATCTCTATATACATAAACCCAGTGTACACCTCTTTTTATCCCCAAACTCTAATGATAGGGTTTCAAACCATGCTCCCAGAAATGGTGGAGAAATACGCATGTCACCTGCTCCATATATTCCTTTCATCACAACATGTTCTGGACACAAAACGCAAAACTCACACTTATCTTATTCTTCTCCCAAACCCTCATGTTAAAGAGAGCATGGATTACTAAAATCATCTATGTCTGCATTGCCTATTGTTTTCAAATTTCCATCCTATGGTGAGTATACACTTGATTCTTTCCAGGATAGTGTGTTCAACTACTTCCCTGTTGAAATTATCCCTGATCTTATCACTCATTTTGTACTTTGCCTGATCTCCTAACATCCTCATTGATATCTATTTCCCCAAGTGCCTTGTTGTGACTGACTCTTCATGTGTGCTGACATTCCCATTTACAATTTAATAGAAATTCATTGGATTGCAAAAAGGTCCTTTGGTCCAAATCATAAACTCACTATTCTTCCTTACCCTGCACTGGAATCCTGCCTGCTCTCTCTATTTCACTGCAAGTTCTCTTTTACCTTGAGTAGTCCCAGGTACAAGATCTTAGGCCATTGTCTATGGATTTAGAGGATTCATCTCTGCAGAACATAATTCAAAACTATGTATCCAAATCAAGGGCCCAACAAACTTGTGTGCTTCAGATCTTACCTAGTTTTCTATTTTCATACTTACATTTCACCTTACATTCCTATAAATATCCCAGTTGCCCAATACCCGTAATCATCCAGCAGAATGACTCCTAACCCAAATTGAACACGATATGTCCCTTAACCATACTCTGGTTCCCTCAATCTATTTTCACATAACGGCAGGTCCTGAGTTCATCTTGCCATACAGGTATGTAGGGAATCCTACAGCTGCTGAGAAGCTCAAATGTAGATGCAGAAATAATCCCTGGAGAAAAGGTAAACAGCTAGGTAGGACCTGTGAGGTCTAAAGTCATCTTCCATGGCCAACAACCCAGTGAGGATGAAGGGATGATGCTGAATCAGCCTCTTTCTTCTCAATGCAGGGAAGATGGACACAATCAGGTCTGTGTGGAATGCTGATCCCGGGTTTCTAGGGTATATAGACCTTTATGTCTTGTGAAAATGTCGCAGGAAGGTGGGGCAGCCTCCATCTCATGGGGCCCTTGGAAACAACTGTTAGGACAAAGTGGTTTCCATGGCAGTGACCTCATTCACTTTCCTGAAGGAAGTGACCTCACCTCACTTCCTTGGTGATGGAACTCTCTGAACTTGGGATCCAGAAGGGGAGGCATCAAGAGGCAGTTCCACTCTCAGTTGGCTCACTTGATTGTCTGTACCAAGGCCAGAGTCATTCTTTGTTGGTACCTAGTGATGTGTGGATTGCCAAATGCCTTGAATGGTCTCAACAGGGGCCTTTCCTGAGAAAGAAGTGTTGGCTCATTGCTGGCTCCTGACAACTACACAGATATGGCCAAGGAGACCAGAGCTGAGACAGGACAGGCCACTGCTGAGGAACATATTTTCACCCACCAGTCAGAGGACAGAGTGGATAGATGCAGACCAAATACAGGGGTGGTTTGTGTGTCTCAGTGGGTGTGTGTTTCAATTTGTCGTTTTGTCTCATGTTCTGAGAACATGAAGGAAAAACGTTTTTTTTTTTTTTTTTTTTTTGTTGTTGTTGTTGTTGGTTTTGAAATGGACTGTTAACTAGTGAGCCTTTTTATGTCAGTGGATCCCACTGGGTTTGTGGTTAAAGAGAGTAGAGAGAAGAATGCAGCCATGAATGTGTTCTGTCTAGTGGAAATCTTTGCAGGAGTCCTCATGGCCAATTTATGAATGGACTGCTGCTTGCCTTGCAGATGGGCAACACCTTCCAAGATCCTAAGTTCCTGTATTCTTCCTGAATTTTGGCCACTCTCTGAAGGGGTTCGAGGTTTTGTGTATAAGATTTGTACCACATTTAAGCTCTGTGACATGGCCATGGACTGGATTGCTGCAGGGCATGCCAAGCATCTCAGAAAACTCAAAAATTAGCATGACTGGTAAGGATCTCTCTGGAAAATCCCTGCTTGCATAGATAGTAACCCAAGTTGCATGATCAGGAGCTGTCAGTGCCACAGTGTTCAATTAAAGAAAAGTTTTTCTCCAGGTTTTTTTCTTCCCTATTGTTCTGTTCCCCTGAATCTCAGGGAGGTGTTTGCCTTAGGGCACTCCTTTGGGACTCCTCAAGAAAACAGTTTCAAATGGAAATGAAGAGGCCTAATCTGTGCCTTTGAAGAAAAGTGCTTTGTAAAAGCTGTGTCTGAATCAGACTCTTGGCCCTGTGTGTGGCTGTGAATTACATTCTCAGCACCCCAGGAAACTCAGGAAAAATCCCATGTGTCCATCCCAATCTAAAAGAATGAAAAAGAAGTGTACTATTGGATGACGTCTCTTGCCTTCCTCTGGTCAGGCTCCTGACCCCTATGAAGTTAGAACAGGGATCCTCTGGGTCAAATGAGTTGTTGCAAGCCCTCAAGTAACTAGCACACTGGTGTTTGGGTTTTTTCATGAGTCCAGTACACTTAAAGAATCTATCTCTGGCAGGCAGGAGGCCTCTAAGTTGACAAGCAGTGCAGTATTAACTATAGGCCCATTTTATCTATCCTGTTTCTCAGGGAGGGTGTCCAGGCCACCGTGACATTTGGCATATGATGGGCATGAGAGCTTTCTTTGCACACCTTCTAAGGCTATTCAACCTATAGAAACCCCCAGCCAGAATGTTATGTTGAGTGTCTGTATGGAAGAAGATGAGGGCCATGTGGGAGTGTTTTTGTTAGAATAGTAGTCTATTTTGTGGTGGTTGGAAAAGATAACTGAGTCCACCTCAGCTTGAACTCTGGTGTGATGCCATTAGAGGCTGAGTTCTGGAACTGATCTCAGAGAACTATTGCCATGAATTGTGTTGGGATTTTAGAAGGCCAGGCATTAGAGGAGCCTTTGGAAACTGAGATCTAGGCCGAGGGTGGCTTTCTCGCCAGCACTGGGAATCTCAGCCAGGATTTCACATGATTTTGCTGTTAAAGCCTTCTCAGCTATAGTTGAGAGCCAAAACTCACAGGAACCTCATATTTTAGACCCCAATGGGCCTGGATTCCTGTGACCTTTCGCCACTCTTTTGAAACTTGCCTGCATGTGATCTCCAGAGCTTTTACTGAAAGGAGATTCCTCAACACTCAATGGCTCCTGAATGAATTAAATCCCACAGTGTCAACTTCTTCATTCTTGAAATATGGCTAGGTCAATACCATGAAGTTTTTGAGAATCCCATGACCAGAAATCCCTGGAGAACCTTTAGATCTCCTGTTGCTCATCATGACTGAACCAGCGAGTGCCATTTTTGACTGAGTGGAATTCATGACCATGCTGAAGAACAGAGAGGTCAGTGAGTAGGAACCAGCAGGGAACTGGGCCTGGAGCAATAGAGTGCAGGTGTGTGATCCAACATCTGTTGCGGGGCCCTGTGGTTCTGTCATTGGCTTCCAAATGATATGTGACTGACAAGGTGCAGCCAGGAGACCCGAAAATATAAAGGCATGTTGTTGTGTGGAGAGGATTTGGTGCGATGCTCAGAAACAAGTTGCTAAGCTCAAGTGGGAAAGATATATGGGGTAGCAACCCAGTTTGTGTTTTTGCCTTCAGACCCTGACTCACCCAATGTGGCAGATCTCCCTCCAGCACTGTGTCCTGGTTGACCTTTTTGTATTTGAAAAACAAACACCGATTTTCCAGGGAAGCTGTAAGAAATGCCATTAAAACTGGGCAGTGACCCAAAGGCTTCAAAATGCACCCAGGGAGACATTCATACCCCAACGGTTACAGTTACCTGCATAGATAGGATTCAGCTCTGCTGCCTCCTGTTCCTATTGGAAAATATGAACCCATGTCCTCCTGTTCACATAGACACAGACCAAGCTTTCATGATCTCACTACAAAGGAAGCTAAAACACAAAGCTCTATTTCTAGTGGACGAATGTCAGAGACAGATAGTCAAGAAGTCATTAGGCCAGCAAAGTTCCATGTTTGTGAAATGTTTACCCTGTCCTCTACTTTTAGGATCTCTTCTGCCACACCCAAGTTTGTGACCTCCTAGGAATTTCCAATTTCAGATATGTATTCACAGATTTTTTTTCCTCTTCTCCTCCCATTGTGTCTTCTTTAGGGTGATAGTAATGTCTAGGCATTGTGGTGGATGACACTGGAAGCTTTTTATGTGCCACGTGTTCCCATATGTATTAGACTCATTTTCCGTTTTGCTATTTGAAATATTGATTCTCTGACACTAACCCATAACTTTCTAGGCTCTGACTACTTATCCTAACATCGTTAAAATAATCCTAGAGGAATAGAAGTAGAGGCATTTGATAGGAGGCATGGTGTATACTTGGCCTTGCCTTTTGCTTCATCAGAGATACATATTGTAAACCTGTGACACATTTTTCTCATTTTAATTCTCCAAGAATTTTGAAAATCAACAAATATGTAACTTCCTGACTCCCTGTCTCTGTTGCCTGGGTCACAATGTATATTTTTTTATACATATATATAATCCTACTGCCATCACAGGTATATTTTTGAGAGTACTCTCACTTTGGTAAATACGAATTTCATGAAGAGATCACTGCCCCCCAATACACTGAGGTAAATAAAAATTCAAGCTGTGGTGAGCTTTTACTTCAACAGGTTTAGACATCAAACAATGTAGAGGAAAATGAATATTTTGAGTACATATGTGAAGGATATATATATCCCCTTATGAATTTCAATTGGCATGCATACTATTACATTTTAATGTATTAAATATATATATATATATATATATATATATATATATATATATATATATATATATATATATACTATGAATTTGCAAACATTAACTATATGTGTCATATATTTATACTACCTTGATTCTTTCATGTCCATCTGTGTGGATTTATAATCAACTTTTCAGCAGATATTTTTCAGAAATATTCATTTTCTGACATACATATTCATTTTGGAATTCTCAAAATGAACTTCAGTGAATATTGAGTACTAACCCTAATATTTCTACACTAAGTGACCCAGTTTAACATCAATGAAAGTATATTCATATGGGACATGATGTGTATTTTGAATTAAATTTTTATTCAAAATTGTTATTTTCCTATTTCTTCAGTATATATACATCATTGGATGTATCATTTCATCCACAATTCACAAATTGATATGCATATGATTCACTTTCATTCCCTCCCTGTATCAGATCCCATGTATTTCTCCATGTTGCTTTACTTGCTTTTTCATGAGATTTCTTTTATATCACATAACTTTTGAATTCCATCATCATTTAGAAAGCAAAACTCAAACACAGTTTGTTAGAATTAGTAACCCTAATATTACCACTACATGTATAACTACTTGGATTGAATGTTTGTATGTGAATGCCAGATTTCATGTATTTTTTGAAATATCAATTCAATCCATAATTTAAAATAGTAACCTGTTATATTTTTTATTCACCATATGGTCTATTTATGCATCATCTCTATACACATAAACCCAGGGTTCACCTGTTTTTACCCCCCAAATTCTAAATGGTAGGGTTTCAAAACATACTCCCAGAAATGGTGGAAGAAATACGCATGTCACCTGCTCCATATATTCCTTTATCACATCATGTTCTGGACACAAAATGCAAAACTCACACTTATCTTATTCTTCTCCCAAAGCCTCATTTTAAAGAGAGCATGGATTACGAAAATCATCTACATTTGCATTGCCTATTGTTTTCAAATTTCAATCCTATGGTTTGTATACACTTGATTCTTTCAATGATAGTGTGTTCAACTATCCCCCTGTTGAAATTATCCCTGTTCTTATCACTCATTTTGTACTTTGCCTGATCTCCTAACATCCTTGTTGATATCTATTTCCCCAAGTGCCTTGTTGTGACTGAGATTCCCATTTACACTTCTTCTCTGCATGGTCAGACAGATTTGCAGGGAATTGTTGGGCGGTGTGCTAGGTAGGACATTTGGGTGCAGGTGGACGTGGGGCAGCTGTTTTCCTGTGGACAGTGGCTGCTTCATCCACAAAAGCAGCCTGTTGTCCCACACCAGAGCTGTACAGAGTGATGACCTTTTAATTTTATTATCAGGACCATGAGGCTTCTAGCTGGGATCACACCTCCCTAAGAGGTTGTAAGGAAACTCTGTGAATAGAAATCCACATAGTGATGGAAAGATCTCAGCCCAGCCATCCCTTGGGAGGTGGAAGTTAAAGGTTAATTTCACTCAGTTGGCAAAAAAGTTTGAGGGAAAAGTTCATTTTCATAATGTTTCTTTTGGCTGGAGATAGGATAAATGGGGCAAAGATGAATGTGCTTTTGTACATTGCGCTAATTGGGTTAGATTGACGAACGTGGTTACATATCCAGGGCACAATATGAGCTACTTTTGTATGTACAGATTCTTTTCCTTCCCACTATAATCTCAGAGGGTAGACATCATCACTCCCCAGATCTTACAGATGGGGAACTGAGATGTGGATAGATTGAGGAGCCGCCCAGATCACCCAGATGGTAAATGGCAGAGCTAAGATTTGAACTGCAGTCTTGTGACACAGTCTCTGGTTGTGGCCAGTATACTGCATTACCTGGACATGCAGCAAGGGTCAAGATAGTATGGCTGGATATGTTCCTGAGCTCTATGGCATTCTGTGAAGCAGTGTCCCATTGCGTGTAAGTCATCAATTGCATTTCGTCACTTCCAGTAGCCTCCTGGAGGGAAGGGTTCTATTCTGTGTCCTGCTACCCTGCTTGATGCCTGCCATTTAGGACCTGTATCCATTTGCAGATCTCCATGTCAGCAACCTGGGTCAGAGTGGAACAGGAAGGCAGAGGACTTCAAGTGGTCTCCATGACTCTTGTCAGCTCTTATCAGGATGAACAGAGGTAATGTCTTGGATCATTGTTTAGGGTTCACTGAAATCAAAGCTAAAAGATGATATTAAAAAAGAAAAGCACTCATTTCTGATATGTTTGGTTGCTCTCCCTCTTTATCATTAATGTTTTCCTTTTTCTGGAACCATGTACAGGCAGCCAACCTCCCCTGCTCCTCTGTAAAAGTTAAGCCAGCAAGGTGTTTGATTATCATTGCCAAATAAATTAATTGAGAACTACTATTATCATCTTAAAGCTTAATTCTTTCTCTTTGTACTTTCTGGATGCTTACAGGATGTTGATTCCTCTCCAATCTGCTGGGCTTCTGCAGGAGTTCCAGATTTTTCTCCCCACTGTGAGAGTTTTGTGCGTTGAGTGCAAAGCTGCAGTTACCAAGTGCTTAGTTTAGCTGTGGTTTGTCCACCCAGGGTTCCTGTGTTGGAAGCTTGCTCCTGAGTGTGGTGATATGGGGGTGGTGGAACCTTGAAGAGGTGGAGCTAGTGGTAGGTCACTGAGGACACTGCCCTCAGAAAGGGAGACCTGAAGATGCTGCCCTTAGAAGAGACTCTGGTTAGTTCTTGCATCTTGAGAGTCATTATGAAAGAGTAAGACTTCTCCACAGTCTCTGGCTTCCTAGCTCATCATGTGATCTCTCCTTTTTGCTTGTATTCCTGCAACAATGCGATCTGCCATGATGTTATATAGCCAAAGAAGGAACCCTCATCAGAGGCTGAATTAATAAGAACGTCTGATTTTGATTTTTTCAGCTTCTCAAACTGTAATATATAAACCTCTTTTCTTTATAAAGTACATAGCCCACAACCTCAAATATACGGGTCACTGGAGGAACCCAGAAACACCATGGAGGAACCCAGCAACACCATCAGGGTAGTGCCCAGGACACATTATCCATCAGATCTCTCATCAGACGAACCAGAGGGAGCACAGGGTTGGACATCTGCACCTCCACCAGCACAGTACTAACACCAGAGATGGGAGTTCAAATCATTCCCACAGGAGTAAAAGAACCACTTCCCCAAGGAACAGTAGGCTTATTATTGGGACACAATTCTTCTACTACAAAAGGACTTATGATTAGTCCTGGGGTAACTGATCCCGATTATGAAAGTGAAATAAAAAGTATAGCTAGTTCTCCAAAGGGTATATCAGTAATTTCACCAGGAGACAGAATAGCACAGTTATTAATAATACCCAGCCTACATGATAAATTTTCCAGTAGTACAATAGAAAGAGGTTCCAGGGGATTAGGCTCCACAGTTGTAGATTGGTCTCTGCTGTCTTTAAATTTAGATTCTCGCCCAATGCTAAAACTAAATATTCAAGGATATGAATTTAATGGGCTACTGGTCACATGCAGACCTTAGCATCATATCTCATCAAGAATGGTCAAAACATTGACCATTACAACAAGCCAGTCAAACACTTTGAGGCCTAGGAGTGGCAACTAATCCCCATAGAAATGCAATGGTGTTAGATTGGAAGGATCCTGAAGGGATGTGAAAGAACTATGCAGCCATATTTATTGGATCATCTTCCTATAAATTTATGGGGACGAGATGTCCTAGATCAATTAGGTTTGCAATTAACAAATAATGGCAATCCAAATGCGCCCACTATTAGGGCTAGACAAGATTTTAGGAAAGAAAAAAGATTAGGAGAACAAGAACAAGGAATAGCAGCACCAATTCAAATAGATCAAGGAATAAATAAACATGGATTGGGTTTTCAGAAGGGGTCACTGAGACAATAAAAATTACTTGGAAATCAGAAAGATCACTATGGGTTTCTCAGTGGCCCCTGAGTAAAGAAAAGATACAAGCAGCCCATGACCCGGTCAAACAACAATTAACAGAGGGACATATGCAACCTTCCATATCTCCCTATAATACTCGCATTTTTGTCATTAAAAAGAAATCTGGTAAATGGAGATTATTGCAAGATTTAAGAGCCATTAATAATGAGATGCTTATCATGGGACGTGCTCAATCAGGGATTCCCCAATAGTCTGCTTTGTCAAAAACCTGGAATGTTTTAGCGATAGATATTAAAGATTGTTTTTTTTTTTCAAATTCCAATTCATATTGAGGATAGTCCATGTTTTGCATTTACTATCCCTGCACTAAATCATGAAGTTCCTGATCAGAGATATGAATGGAAAGTACTCCCTCAAGGGATGGCTAACAGCCCAACTATGTGTCAAATTTTTGTTAACAAAGCAATCCAGCCACTTAGAAATCAAAATCCTGAACTACAAATATTTCACTATATGGATGATTTATTATTAGCACATAAACTTAAAAAAATCGCTTGAATATTATGCCACACTTACAAATTTAGTAAAAAAAATATAATCTAGAGATAGCAATAGATAAAGTACAATTAAATTTCCAATTAATTATTTAGGAGTTCTATTATCTTCAACCATGGTGTATTCACCAAAAATTCAAATACAAGTAGATCAACTCAAATCACTGAACGATTTTCAAAAATTATTACAAGACATAAATTGAAGAAGACCTTATCCAGGCATACCAACGGGAGAGTTGGGACCTTTATTTGCTATCCTAAAAGGTCCATCAGATCCAAATTCACCCTGCATGTTAACGCCTGAAGCAAGAAAGGCATTAAAAATTATTGAAACATATATGGAAAATATGCATTTGGATAGAATTGATATGAGTTTGCCTTTATTATTTATTGTAACACCAACAAAAAATATTCCTACAGGAGTATTTTGGCAAGAAGGTCCATCATTGTGGATACATTTATCTATTCTTATTAGGTATCCTGAGGCTGTAGGACAATTAATACTCAAAGGAATAAAAAGCAGCAATGGGAGTGTTTGGAATTTCTCCCAATAAAATTATTACTCCATATACTATGGATCAAATTGTTGAGTAGGCTAATGAGTGAAATACTTGGACAATAATCATTTGTAAATCTAATATTTCATTTGATAACCACTTACCATCTAATCCTTTATTGTCTTTTTGGTCTTTGCATCCTATAGTTTTTCCAAAAATGACAAGAAAAACACCTATCATGAATGCTCCAAATATATTCACTGATGGGTCAAAAAATGGTACAGCAGTAGTAGTTACCCCTGATCAAACTTTTACATTTTCAGTACCCAAACAATCAGCTCAAAAGGTAAAGCTTAATGCAGTATTACAAGATTTTGTGATGTTTAAAGATTCTGTATTTAATTTACTTTCTGATAGTCAGTATACAGTTAATGCTATAGTATCCCTTGAAGATGTTGGTAGGATTTCCCCTTCCTCTACTGTTTTCTCTTTTTTTTTCGCTATACAAAGTCTAATCTGGGACAGAAAAGATCCATTCTTTATAGGACATATCAGGGCACATACAGGATTGCACATACATAGTCTTCGTTTTCTCCCAAATTTAATTTGCCCACTTATACCTCAGTGTTGTAGCAGTGCTGTGTACCTGACATAGTGCTTTGATCTTATCACACCATTGTAGTGACCTGGAAGAGATTTTAGAGTCCATTCTGTTTTTGAGTTTGAATCATAGCTTTGATGTGGTCTTTCCTGTTTTATGTTCTTGTTCCTAATGTAAAAGTGTTTAACGCTTTTTGGTTGTTTGGGTAGTAGGGGGATAAGGTTTTAACTGGTTATTCTTGAATTGCATTTACAATAAACCAATTTTATAATCTTTAAATCCATTAACTTATATATATATTAAGTTAGGGCTTCTTAACTCTACTTATGATTGATGGAACACATTGATTTGGAATTTAAGATCTTCCAAAGCACTATTTGTTGTAATATTATTTTTTAAATATAGTGCCTTTTAAAAATAACATAAGAAAGTGACTGTAATACAAATAATGTTGATGTTTTAAGTTCTACTCATTTTAGGTATATGCATTCTATATAGAACATGGCAGAAAGATGAAAAGCAACAGTAATTGTGTATTCAGAATTCATACCAATCAGTGGTGAAACAGTGCAAAAGCAGGAGGCAATATCCATTGATTGATTTCATAGCTTTTGTATATCTGAGAAATGAGTGCTCAGATGAATTTTATCTTTTCAAGCATTTTTTTGTAAGAATTGTGGGTGTGCCTATCTTAACATTTATTTTCTGTATTTTAAAATCAAGTATTCTCCACATTTTAAATGTTTTATATTAGAGATTTCTCTAATGCACACTTGTCAGATATAGATAGATATATATATATATCTCCAATGTACCAATATTGTAGATTTTGTTTTTAGATGTTAAGCACATGCTCATGTTAGGTACTTACAAAAATTGTTACATTATGTTTTCTTATGTAATTTTTTTTGGTTTGTTTATGTGATCCAAATACATTCTTTCCTTAAAAAAATCATGCTAAAATAAGTAGAGCAAATCTAAATTTACATTTAAATACAAATGGAATTCTAACTTAGTGACCTGAAAAAATATGGACCTGTCCTTAAAAAAGCCCCCTTTCCAAAATTAGTTATCTCTCTGCCTAAATTGTGGTTAACAATGTTTTTTAAACTTAAATATTCTGAGTTAATTCGCATATTAGATAACTTAAGAATTACAATAACATTTTATTTATTGACATAAAATTGCTTGAATGACCAGTGGGTTTTTTTTTGCCATCCTAGATATGTTACTGTAGTTTAATAAATATTAGCCAAATTGGAGTGGAAGTTAACTTATATATGAATGTTGTCTTAAGAATGTTGCTTTACATTTCATGAAAACTATTGATGATTTTGCCATTTTTATGTAGAAAGCTTAGGACTTTACTACAGCATTTTAAAGTTACCTCAGTATAAAATACAAATAGCCTTACCTGTTATTTCTTGTATACTCAGTATGGTATTGCTAAATTCAGTGATGATTTGAAGTTTAAAAATTATTATTCCTGAATCTATGTAAATGCACCTGAACCGGTATTTAAAATAACCCCCATGGGAACACACTTTAAGAAATACAGTATTCCATGGAGTGTGGTGGTGCACCCATGTAATCCCAGCTACTGTGAGCCTGACTCACAGGTCATGTCAAGGTCAAAAGGGTAGAATTTAAACCCTGCTGAAGCAGGGTTTTGAATTTGAGGCCAGCCTTGGCAACTTAATGAGACTTGGTTTTAAAATAAACAGTTAAGAAAGGGTCTACAGGGGTAGCTCAGTGGTGGAACAACCATGGATTCAATCCCCAGTAATGTAAAAAACACAAACACATTCCATAAACATTTGTCTTCATATTTTTCTAAATATGCAACTGTTGTAACCTCAGGGCAGGCATGTTTAGAACAGTATTTTCTGCTAGATAAACAAGGAATTTCTAAGTTGTGAAGCTTCCTAAGCTGCTTGTTTTAAGAATGTAGAGCTCGGGTCCGGGATTGTGGCTCAGTGAGCAGAGCGCTTGCCTAGCATGCATGAGGCACTGAGTTCAATCCCCAGCACCATATAATAATACACAAAAGAAATAAATGTATTGTGTCCATCTATAATTAAAAAAGAAAAAGAATGTAGACCTCTTCATGAGTCTTGCTGGATAGGCCTCCTGCTTTTTGTGCCATGGTTCAGTGGTTCTGAAGCCTATCTGTACATTAGAATCACAGTGCGACCTTAAAAAAAATCTAGGTACATTTCAATAGATCCTGAATTACAGGGTATAGGGTAAGGACTGAGAATCTTAGTTTTTAAACTGTTACCCAGGTGGTTTTAATGTGCATCCATGGGTAAAAACTATCATCAGCCTTGGAGGAGAGTGTTAGCAAACAGACTCAATGTCTTTTGAGTTTTAACACTCAGCTCACTTCTCCCCAGACCCCAGCGGCAGACATAGGCGAAGCTTCCAGGCTCTGAGTCCTACACCTTGGTTCAAGGTTATCTCCAAGAGATGGCAGTACTGGGAATTTCATCTAAACTTAGTTGTGTTTTCTTTAATAGCAGGTAATTTATGGAGGTACTGAGCTATATACTTGCTGTCAGAATCATGTTTAATTCTCCCAAAAAACCTACAAAGTAGTTAGAATTATAATTTTATAAGGAGAAAACAAAAGGGCAGAATGAACAAGGAAAGAAATATGTCCAAGCTTACACAACTAGTAGATGGTAGAATTTAAACCAAAGCAAGTCTGACTGCAGCATTTACATGATTCACCTTCACACCAAGGGAACCCAATAAGAATATTATTGATATAAGACAGGGAGCAGAAATGAAGGTTCGACTTTAGGGAGTAGTGGGGTCTGGGGAATGCAGAGACTCATTGCCACTCAGCTCTGGCCAGTTGTTACCAGGCCTGGATGTGATCCCCAGTATAGATGAGACATCTCATTTCCTAGGAAACAGTATAAAGAGTTTGAAATTTTAAGCATGAATATTTTACAACTTTAAAACAAGCCATTCAACCTTTATTACAGACTACATTCTCCTCATTATTTTTCATTCTTGCTAAAGAAAGCTCTAGCCAAGACAGAGGTGCTGAATGATAGCACAAATAATACATTAAGCTTTCTACTTTCTTGGTGAGGGATTGATATTTCCCATAAACAGGGTCTATACTGACCTATACTTGCTCTTTATCTTTCTTTCTCTGGAATTGCTATAGACAAGTGTTCTGGGAAGTCAACGACAAGCTATGAATACTGAAAAACCATTATGTTCTGAAGGTTATGATGTCAAGGTCAAGGCCTAGTTTCCTTGCCATCTCTATGGTCAGCAAGGATGAGAATATTATAATGTCATAGACAGGTGTTAAGATATAAACCTTTAGCCAGGATAGTGATGCAGAACTGTAATCACAGCTACTTGGGTGGCTGAGACAGGAAGATCACAAATTCGAGGTCACCTGGGAAACTTAGTGAGAGGCACTGTCCCAAATAAAATAAGTTTCGGGGTATACTTGGTGGTAGTGCATTTGCCTCATACGTGTGATGTCCTGGGTTTTAACTCAAGTACCAAGAATGGTGTAGATATAGAAACAGACACACACACATGCACATTCACACACACACACACACACACACACACACACACACATACACACTCGCACACACAAAGCAAACAAAAAAGAAAAAACATACAACTCTCTAATCAATTTACTGCAGAGCATAGATTTTGCTCAAATTTTCTTGTATCATTTCTAATTTGTGTATATTAATTAGGCATGGCTGAGAAGCATGATTAATGTTTCTCTAGCATGTATTCATTCAGTAAGCATGTAGGCTGAGAAGAATTTTAGAACTTGGAGAAATATAGCATTTGTAATTTCATGGGGCATTGCTTAAAATCTGACTTGATCAGATGTGGACCCTTTCTTTTTCCCCCTGGGTACTGGGAATTGAACCTAGCTAGTGGTACTATATGCAAGGAAAGTGTTCTACCACTGAACTACATTCCTAGCCCTTTTTATTTTTGAGACAGTGTCTCCTGAAGTAGATTTTGAGCCTTTTAATAAAAAGAATTTCAGACTAAAGAGTGTCAAAAGCAAATTTTAAGACATTCATTTCTTTTTCATTATAATGCATTAGGTATTTTTAAAAAACAGTGCAGTATGTTGCAACAAATACATCATAAGTGGCTATAAAACTACAGGATCTGAATGTTGGCACTTTGATGTTGAAGAGGACAAAAGCTTATTTCCATAACCGCTATAGCAATGGTCCAGATTCCTTTAGTTTGGGTTATTCATCTGAACATAATAGTAGCTGTATTCTTGTTAGCAGAACCAAACTTTATTCTTTCAGGGGATATAGGGGGTCATAACTGGTACCCTACAAAAACAGATGCAATGTAATTAGTTATTCTTAAGGAGGAACTTCAGATAAACACATTTCAGTTGAAAATTCTAAGGTCATTAAAAATTGCAGTTTTTAACTTGAAGGAAAATACATATTTGAAGAATATGAATGGCTTATTTCAGAACTTGAGCCATTTAAAAATAGTGTGGATTATGCTTAGAAGAAAATTTCAGAATGTTCTGGATTTTTTTAGTAATGAAAAAACAATGATATAAAGTGGTTCTGGATGTTTAAGTATTTATAGATTAATGTTATAACTAATAATTCTGTACAAATCTGCATCTTTAAATACAAATTGTTTCTCAAATTAAAACCTTGCTTGGTTGTATTTTCTAATATTCACAACCTGTTTTATTGGATCATCCACCTATGCCAGGATGCCTTTAGAATTTATGACTGAGAATGATATATTTAATTTGTAATTAAATGTTTCAATTTGCAGTTTCTTAGAATACTACCTATTGCAATTATTTTTTTGACATTTTAGACTGTTACTTCACTTCAGTAGCTGTTTATTGAATATTTTATACAGTGCCAAATCACCGTGGTAGCATTTGAATATTAAATGATAAATAATCATTTTATCTAATATGTTCTATCAGTGAACTAATTAAGAGAAAAATGTCTGGGTTAAGGAATTAGGAGAAATATTCATGGAGAAACTGGTCTTTGACTTAGGGATTCAGGGATTGGTTGAATGGTATATAGATAAGTGGATGCATTTGTTAATCAGTGTTTAACTTGAATAAAATAGATATTTGAAGAATATGAATGGCTTATTTCATAACTTGAGCCACTTGAAAATATTGTTGGATTATGTTTCAAAGAAAATTTCAGAATATTCTGTAACACTGATCATGACGATTGAAGGGAGAAGTGATTAGAGTGACTGTAGGAAAGTAATTTAAAGATAATATTAAATTAGGTAATAGATAATGTTTGAAAAGGCAAATTAAGGACTGTAGAAATTGTGCATAGCAATTATATTTATCTTTAAAATGAGTATTACTCAGTAATTGTCAACTCGTTCTGGGTGATTCCATTGATAAAGAATATTTCTAATGGATGTTTTTGCTCTGGTCCAAGATGATAGACAACACTTAACTGGGTCAGAAATATGCCTCTGCAGGTGAAGTGGCGTGATCACCACTATTCCTTTAAAGAAGAAAGCCTGTGTTAGTCCAGGTCATCTTGTTCGCATTTGGCAGACATTACACCCTAGAGTGGATAGAAAAACAAAAGTTCAGTTATTGTAATCACCTTAAATTATATACTGGATGTGGTATTTTAAATTTGGGAGGGTAGAGTTATAAGAGGAGGGTAGAGAACAGAGGAGATTCATTGATTGCAGACTTTATATTTCTACCAGTTGGTTTTCGTATATATAGAATGAAGTATCTTTCTATACTTAAAGAAGATAAGGCTGGTTATGAACTATTGTCACATTAATAGTGCATTAAAAATTGTTGGAAAGATCAATTCAGAAAGAAACCTTAGAGAAAGAAAATATTTTCATACCATAAATTTAGCGTGCCTGTGTTAAGCATTTGATTTTATTATCTAGTGTTGTGCTAGATTCTGTAGAAAATCAGAGAAATGGATTTAATGTTGGTCTTGAATTTTATCAATAACCTAGCATTCCTGACTACATTTTCAGGGAGACAACTTCACCATAAGGTGGAAGCAGTGAGTTAGCACAGGTAAATGCTATGTTCCAGGCACAGTCAAATTTAGGGGTAATTAAAAAAAAATAAAGAAATCAACTATGAAAATGAAAACAAAAAGAAGAAAACATAACAACAGAAATAGGAAGTTTCTCTGTAGATTTCCTAGGGGTTAGTTCCCAGAAGACATTTTATACTAAGAGTTCTATGAGATTTTAGATAATTCCACATGTGTATAGCTCTACCTAACACTGAATTTTAAGTATGGTGAGGGGAGGGGCTTTATTTCCTTTGTGTGTGTTTGTGTGTGTGTGTGTGTGTGTGTGTGTGTGTGTGTGTGTGTGTGTGTGTATGTGGTGCTCGGGATTGAACCCAGGGCTCTATACATGTGAAGCAAGCACTCTACCAAGTAAGCAATGTCCCCAGCCACTTTGTTTCCTTTTATTTATTTCTTTTCTTTATATTTCCCTTTTTCTTCCTTCTACAGTCTTCTCTTATTTCCCATTTTGAGACTGATTACTTGATGAAGTCTTTATGTCTACTGCTCTCCAAACATAGGGATGCCTAAGAAATGTTTTATGAATAATGAAAGTATACATTTAGAATTATGTAAAGCCAAATAGAATTTACATGGCATTTCATTATTATGTTCTTTATGTTGAATACAATGACTAATATTTTCTTTTTATAAGCCCTTTTATTACTAGTTTTAAGTTTTTTATTTTCATTAATATGAATCACAAACAGAATATAAGGCCCTGATTTGAAGATAATTGATGATTGTCCCTTTAACTTATTTTTGTATTCTAAAAAAAGCCATATGCACTTGATTATGTAATACTGCAATTTGAAGATAGTTATCTTTGCACAACAGAATAAATTAGTTTGTTCTTTCACTGTGTTTCATTATCCATGCTGAACCTATTTAGAAAAAACTTTATTTACATGGAAAACTTTCAGAGTCAACATGAGTGAAAAACTATTGAGTTGTTTCATTAGATATGTAAATATTTACTTAATCATTAATAACTTAAATATATCTTAGTGGATACAATTTATGATAAAAATTGACATGCTCACTCATGTTTATAGCACATAATGAAACATAATTTACTTATTCATTCGCTATTTGACAGATGTTTATGTTGTTTCCAATTCTTATCTATTATGAATTAAAGCTTCTATGAATGTTCCAACATGAATCTTTGCTTTGATGTATATTTCTAGTTTTCTTAGGTGAATTCCAAAGAGTGAAATGGATGGGTCATACAGTAACTACATATTACACTTTTTAAGAAGCAGTTTCTTTAAAGAGGTCATGCTTACTATTTTACCTTCTCAGCAACAATGTGTGTGAGTTCTATTTGTTCCATATCCTTGCCAATGCTTGTTATGTCAGTGTTCATAATTTTAGTTCATGGTATTTATTTAGTGATGTCTTATTCTAATATTCTTTTGCACTTTTGGTAACCAATCATCTGAAGCATCCTTTCATATACTAATTTCTTTCTTGTTCTTACATTTATAAATTGGGTAGCTTTCTTTTTCTAGTATTGACTTTTAGTATTTTAAATATATTGTACATAAGGAAATGTGTGTGTGTATGTGTATGTATATATATGTGTGTGTGTGTACATGTGTGTGCGCATGCGCATATATATGTATATATGAATGATACTGATGATACTGTAATGCAATCTGTGGCCCAAAGGGTTGTTTTTCATGACAAAAGTTTTCAATTATTATAAAAGCTGTTGCACATGTTTGTCCTAAAAATATTTGCCTATCCCAAGATCATGTTATATTTTTCTACTTTTTCTTATTCTCTAAGTTCTATATTTCCACCTTATTTATTTAGGTCAGTGATAACACTATGATTTTTAGTAAGGAATGAAGCAGGAGTTGAGGAGTATTTTATTTTCCACATATGTATATACAGAGCTCTGACAAAGTGTATTAAAGTGACATTTTCAAGCCCAGGAATCATCTAGTTTGCACTTGACAGATATTCTGTTCTATAGATTTGTCTATTCTATGTGCTTGCTACGTTGTTTTGATTATAGTACCTCTGCAATAATTCTTGAAATCATGTTTTCCAAGTTCCTAATTATGTAAATATTGTTTTGACCATTCTAGAGCTTCTGTTTTTCCAATAAAATTTACAAATGCTTGTCAATTAAAAAAATAACCTACAAAAATTTTGATTGAGTTTGTGGTGAATCTATATTATAGGTCAATTTTGAGAAGATGGAGGGCTGGGGTTGTAGCTCAGGGATAGAGCACTTGCCTAGCATGTGTGAGGCCCTGGGTTCGATCCTCAACACCACATAAAAATAAATAAATAAAATAAAGTTATTGTGTGCAACTAAAAAATAAATATTTTAAAAATCTTTTGGGAAAATTGATATCTTACTCTTAAAAATAGGTCTCTTATCTGTGAACATTGGCTGTCTCTCCATTCATTTGTATATTTTCTATGTCTTTTAGCTGTGTTTTATAATTTTCAATGTAGAGATCTTTCACTTCTCTCTTTAGATTATTTGCAATAGCTTGATTTTGCTTAATTTAAACTATAACATTATTTTAAGCTTTTTAAAATTTATTTAGTTGTAGATGAACACACAGTATCTTTATTTATTTTTATGTGATGCTGAGGATTCAACCCAGTGCCTCAGTTACAGGAGGCAAGCACTTTATCACTGAGCTACATCCTCACCCCCTATTTTAAGCTTTTTATTAATGATATTTAAAAGAAGCTGTACCTTATACTCATTTTTCACTACTATCTTTAAATGTTTTGAATGTGGGTCAGGATTTCCTCTTCTGCTGGGCTTGGGCTTTGGTGTGCTATTGAGTGAGGATCAGGAGATCCCTTTGTATTTTTCAGTCCAGCCGCCAGCCTGGGAGAGTTCAGCATGCTCTGCAGTCCTGCTGTCAGTTTATTATGTAGTGTGTTAGTCCCTCAGCTGGCTTCTGCACCTTAGCAGTTCTCTTTATGTCCAAATACTCCTGAGTCTGACATTCTGAGGGCTACTGCATGGTACCTGTGAAGAACTGAAGGACTTCAGAAGGGTTCCTCTCCGCTCATCTGCCCCATCCCCTGCTTTAAGTAGGTGCCTGCCTTGCAGTGGAGAAGGCTCTGTAGGTCTTTCTCAATTTGGCTGCTCTGCCTGCAACACACTTCAGCACTTGGTGAAGGCTTGTGGAACTCAACCTGTGACTAGTACTCCTTGGGATTCCAATTTTAGATGAAGCCTATAAAAGTCCCTTAATCATGTAGCTGATTACCCTGAGCCTGAGCTATAGCAGGTTCTTATTCCTCTTGTTGTGTCTCCAGGTATGAGAGCAGCTATAGCTCTATGTGTACTTAGTTAGGGCGCATCACTTTCTAGAATGCATTCAATTCAAGTGTCTTTGCATCATTTGGCTCTCTGAAAAATCTGTGAATGTACTGAAATATGGAAGTGTAATGTAAAGTTTTAAAAAATATTCACTTAAGATGCACAGAGAAGAAACTGATTTTCTTAATACATTTGTCCCTGTCTTGGTAAAAGTATTTGGTGTATTGCTTGTAATATGGGAGCTTATTGGTAATATATTTGTAATATGTGAACTCAAGAAATTTAAATAGCATTCTTAGGTGGATATTTTTTTGGACTGGGGACTTAAACCTGAATGTTCAGTAGAACTACATCCCAGCACTTCTTATTTTTTATTTTGAAACTGTGTCTCGCTAAGTTGCCTAGGGCCTCACTAAGTTGCTGAGACTGTCTTTGAATTTTCTATCCTTCTTCCTGAGCCTCCTGAATTGCTGGGATTATAGGTGTGCAACACTGTGTCCAGCCTTAGGTGGACTTTCACACCCCATCCAACTCGATTTTCTTTGTTCTTTTTTGTGAGCAGCATTTCCTAAAAATGTGCTGCAAAATGTATGTAGATCTTCCCAAATTTAAGAGATTTGAAAGCATAATGCCAGTTGCATGGTAGAAAACAATTTGTTTAATGCTTGGCTTGTGAAAAGTGGAAGATATTACATAGTTAGATGAGTAAGTAAATCTAGTTACATGACTGTTCAAATTATAAATTTCAAAGAATTGCTAGTAGGTAGAGTGTGTTGTTTAAGGAACTCACATTTTAACATTGTACAGGGAACAAATAGCTCTCCAGAAGATAGATGATTACTATGATAATTATGATTAATTTGGGGGGTGGTGCCAGGAATTGAACCCAGGTTCACTCAACACTGAGCCACAGCTTCAGCCCATTTTATGTTGTATTTATTTTTTAAAATTTATTTATTTTAATTAGGTATATATGACAGCAGAATGCATTTTGATTCATTGTACACAATTGCAGTTACACTTTACATTTCTATGGTTGTACACGATGTAGTGTCACACCTTATGTGCAGTCATACATATACCTAAGATAATGATATCCATCTCTTTCCACTATCTTTCCTGCCACCACACATTCTCGCTCCCTCCCCTTTGCCCAAAGTTTCTCCATTTTCCCCATACCTCCCCCATCCCCATAATGGATCACCATCCACGTATCAGAGAGGTTTTTTGGGATTGGCTTACTTCGTTTAGCATGATATTCTGCAACTTCATCCATTTACCAGCAAATGCTATAATTTTATTCTCTTAATGCTGTGTAATATTCCATTGTGTATATATACCACAGTTTCTTTATCCATTCGACTATCGAAGGGCATCTAGGTTGCTTCCACAGTTTAGCTTTTGTGAATTGAGCTGCTATGAATATTGATGTGGCTGCATTACTGTAGTATGCTGATTTTAAGTTTTATGGGTATAGACCAAAGAGTGGTTTGTGAATAAACTTAACAGAAGAAGTGAAAGACTTCTACAGTTAAAACTACGGAACAATAAGGAAGGAAATTGAAGAACTTAGAAGTTGGAAAGATCTCCCATGCTCTTGGATAGGCAACATTAATATTATCAAGGGAAGGAGAAATCCTACCAACATCTTCAAGGGATACTATAGCATTAACTGTATACTGACTATCAGAAAGTAAATTAAATACAGAATCTTTAAACATCACAAAATCTTGTAATACTGCATTAAGCTCTACCTTTTGAGCTGATTGTTTGGGTACTGAAAATGTAAAAGTTTGATCAGGGGTAACTACTACTGCTGTACCATTTTTTGACCCATCAGTGAATATATTTGGAGCATTCATGATAGGTGTTTTTCTTGTCATTTTTGGAAAAACTATAGGATGCAAAGACCAAAAAGACAATAAAGGATTAGATGGTAAGTGGTTATCAAATGAAATATTAGATTTACAAATGATTATTGTCCAAGTATTTCACTCATTAGCCTACTCAACAATTTGATCCATAGTATATGGAGTAATAATTTTATTGGGAGAAATTCCAAACACTCCCATTGCTGCTTTTTATTCCTTTGAGTATTAATTGTCCTACAGCCTCAGGATACCTAATAAGAATAGATAAATGTATCCACAATGATGGACCTTCTTGCCAAAATACTCCTGTAGGAATATTTTTTGTTGGTGTTACAATAAATAATAAAGGCAAACTCATATCAATTCTATCCAAATGCATATTTTCCATATATGTTTCAATAATTTTTAATGCCTTTCTTGCTTCAGGCGTTAACATGCAGGGTGAATTTGGATCTGATGGACCTTTTAGGATAGCAAATAAAGGTCCCAACTCTCCCGTTGGTATGCCTGGATAAGGTCTTCTTCAATTTATGTCTTGTAATAATTTTTGAAAATCGTTCAGTGATTTGAGTTGATCTACTTGTATTTGAATTTTTGGTGAATACACCATGGTTGAAGATAATAGAACTCCTAAATAATTAATTGGAAATTTAATTGTACTTTATCTATTGCTATCTCTAGATTATATTTTTTTTACTAAATTTGTAAGTGTGGCATAATATTCAAGCGATTTTTTTAAGTTTATGTGCTAATAATAAATCATCCATATAGTGAAATATTTGTAGTTCAGGATTTTGATTTCTAAGTGGCTGGATTGCTTTGTTAACAAAAATTTGACACATAGTTGGGCTGTTAGCCATCCCTTGAGGGAGTACTTTCCATTCATATCTCTGATCAGGAACTTCATGATTTAGTGCAGGGATAGTAAATGCAAAACATGGACTATCCTCAATATGAATTGGAATTTGAAAAAAAAAACAATCTTTAATATCTATCGCTAAAACATTCCAGGTTTTTGACAAAGCAGACTATTGGGGAATCCCTGATTGAGCACGTCCCATGATAAGCATCTCATTATTAATGGCTCTTAAATCTTGCAATAATCTCCATTTACCAGATTTCTTTTTAATGACAAAAATGCGAGTATTATAGGGAGATATGGAAGGTTGCATATGTCCCTCTGTTAATTGTTGTTTGACCGGGTCATGGGCTGCTTGTATCTTTTCTTTACTCAGGGGCCACTGAGAAACCCATAGTGATCTTTCTGATTTCCAAGTAATTTTTATTGTCTCAGTGACCCCTTCTGAAAACCCAATCCATGTTTATTTATTCCTTGATCTATTTGAATTGGTGCTGCTATTCCTTGTTCTTGTTCTCCTAATCTTTTTTCTTTCCTAAAATCTTGTCTAGCCCTAATAGTGGGCGCATTTGGATTGCCATTATTTGTTAATTGCAAACCTAATTGATCTAGGACATCTCGTCCCCATAAATTTATAGGAAGATGATCCAATAAATATGGCTGCATAGTTCTTTCACATCCCTTCAGGATCCTTCCAATCTAACACCATTGCATTTCTATGGGGATTAGTTGCCACTCCTAGGCCTCAAAGTGTTTGACTGGCTTGTTGTAATGGTCAATGTTTTGACCATTCTTGATGAGATATGATGCTAAGGTCTGCATGTGACCAGTAGCCCATTAAATTCATATCCTTGAATATTTAGTTTTAGCATTGGGCGAGAATCTAAATTTAAAGACAGCAGAGACCAATCTACAACTGTGGAGCCTAATCCCCTGGAACCTCTTTCTATTGTACTACTGGAAAATTTATCATGTAGGCTGGGTATTATTAATAACTGTGCTATTCTGTCTCCTGGTGAAATTACTGATATACCCTTTGGAGAACTAGCTATACTTTTTATTTCACTTTCATAATCGGGATCAGTTACCCCAGGACTAATCATAAGTCCTTTTGTAGTAGAAGAATTGTGTCCCAATAATAAGCCTACTGTTCCTTGGGGAAGTGGTTCTTTTACTCCTGTGGGAATGATTTGAACTCCCATCTCTGGTGTTAGTACTGTGCTGGTGGAGGTGCAGATGTCCAACCCTGTGCTCCCTCTGGTTCGTCTGATGAGAGATCTGATGGATAATGTGTCCTGGGCACTACCCTGATGGTGTTGCTGGGTTCCTCCATGGTGTTTCTGGGTTCCTCCAGTGACCCGTATATTTGAGGTTGTGGGCTATGTACTTTATAAAGAAAAGAGGTTTATATATTACAGTTTGAGAAGCTGAAAAAATCAAAATCAGACGTTCTTATTAATTCAGCCTCTGATGAGGGTTCCTTCTTTGGCTATATAACATCATGGCAGATCGCATTGTTGCAGGAATACAAGCAAAAAGGAGAGATCACATGATGAGCTAGGAAGCCAGAGACTGTGGAGAAGTCTTACTCTTTCATAATGACTCTCAAGATGCAAGAACTAACCAGAGTCTCTTCTAAGGGCAGCATCTTCAGGTCTCCCTTTCTGAGGGCAGTGTCCTCAGTGACCTACCACTAGCTCCACCTCTTCAAGGTTCCACCACCCCCATATCACCACACTCAGGAGCAAGCTTCCAACACAGGAACCCTGGGTGGACAAACCACAGCTAAACTAAGCACTTGGTAACTGCAGCTTTGCACTCAACGCACAAAACTCTCACAGTGGGGAGAAAAATCTGGAACTCCTGCAGAAGCCCAGCAGATTGGAGAGGAATCAACATCCTGTAAGCATCCAGAAAGTACAAAGAGAAAGAATTAAGCTTTAAGATGATAATAGTAGTTCTCAATTAATTTATTTGGCAATGATAATCAAACACCTTGCTGGCTTAACTTTTACAGAGGAGCAGGGGAGGTTGGCTGCCTGTACATGGTTCCAGAAAAAGGAAAACATTAATGATAAAGAGGGAGAGCAACCAAACATATCAGAAATGAGTGCTTTTCTTTTTTAATATCATCTTTTAGCTTTGATTTCAGTGAACCCTAAACAATGATCCAAGACATTACCTCTGTTCATCCTGATAAGAGCTGACAAGAGTCATGGAGACCACTTGAAGTCCTCTGCCTTCCTGTTCCACTCTGACCCAGGTTGCTGACATGGGGATCTGCAAATGGATACAGGTCCTAAATGGCAGGCATCAAGCAGGGTAGCAGGACACAGAATAGAACCCTTCCCTCCAGGAGGCTACTGGAAGTGACGAAATGCAATTGATGACTTACACGCAATGGGACACTGCTTCACAGAATGCCATAGAGCTCAGGAACATATCCAGCCATACTATCTTGACCCTTGCTGCATGTCCAGGTAATGCAGTATACTGGCCACAACCAGAGACTGTGTCACAAGACTGCAGTTCAAATCTTAGCTCTGCCATTTACCATCTGGGTGATCTGGGCGGCTCCTCAATCTATCCACATCTCAGTTCCCCATCTGTAAGATCTGGGGAGTGATGATGTCTACCCTCTGAGATTATAGTGGGAAGGAAAAGAATCTGTACATACAAAAGTAGCTCATATTGTGCCCTGGATATGTAACCACGTTCGTCAATCTAACCCAATTAGCGCAATGTACAAAAGCACATTCATCTTTGCCCCATTTATCCTATCTCCAGCCAAAAGAAACATTATGAAAATGAACTTTTCCCTCAAACTTTTTTGCCAACTGAGTGAAATTAACCTTTAACTTCCACCTCCCAAGGGATGGCTGGGCTGAGATCTTTCCATCACTATGTGGATTTCTATTCACAGAGTTTCCTTACAACCTCTTAGGGAGGTGTGATCCCAGCTAGAAGCCTCATGGTCCTGATAATAAAATTAAAAGGTCATCACTCTGTACAGCTCTGGTGTGGGACAACAGGCTGCTTTTGTGGATGAAGCAGCCACGGTCCACAGGAAAACAGCTGCCCCACGTCCACCTGCACCCAAATGTCCTACCAGCACACCGCCCAACAATTCCCTGCAAATCTGTCTGACCATGCAGAGAAGAAGTGTAAATGGGAATCTCAGTCACAACAAGGCACTTGGGGAAATAGATATCAACAAGGATGTTAGGAGATCAGGCAAAGTACAAAATGAGTGATAAGAACAGGGATAATTTCAACAGGGGGATAGTTGAACACACTATCATTGAAAGAATCAAGTGTATACTAACCATAGGATTGAAATTTGAAAACAATAGGCAATGCATATGTAGATGATTTTCGTAATCCATGCTCTCTTTAAAATGAGGCTTTGGGAGAAGAATAAGATAAGTGTGAGTTTTGCATTTTGTGTCCAGAACATGATGTGATAAAGGAATATATGGAGCAGGTGACATGCGTATTTCTTCCACCATTTCTGGGAGTATGTTTTGAAACCCTACCATTTAGAATTTGGGGGGTAAAAACAGGTGAACCCTGGGTTTATGTGTATAGAGATGATGCATGAATAGACCATATGGTGAATAAAAAATATAACAGGTTACTATTTTAAATTATGGATTGAATTGATATTTCAAAAAATACATGAAATCTGGCATTCACATACAAACATTCAATCCAAGTAGTTATACATGTAGTGGTAATATTAGGGTTACTAATTCTAACAAACTGTGTTTGAGTTTTGCTTTCTAAATGATGATGGAATTCAAAAGTTATGTGATATAAAAGAAATCTCATGAAAAAGCAAGTAAAGCAACATGGAGAAATACATGGGATCTGATACAGGGAGGGAATGAAAGTGAATCATATGCATATCAATTTGTGAATTGTGGATGAAATGATACATCCAATGATGTATATATACTGAAGAAATAGGAAAATAACAATTTTGAATAAAAATTTAATTCAAAATACACATCATGTCCCATATGAATATACTTTCATTGATGTTAAACTGGGTCACTTAGTGTAGAAATATTAGGGTTAGTACTCAATATTCACTGAAGTTCATTTTGAGTATTCCAAAATGAATATGTATGTCAGAAAATGAATATTTCTGAAAAATATCTGCTGAAAAGTTGATTATAAATCCACACAGATGGACATGAAAGAATCAAGGTAGTATAAATATATGACACATATAGTTAATGTTCGCAAATTCATACTATATATATATATATATATATATATATATATATATATATATTTATATTTAATACATTAAAAATGTAATAGTATGCATGCCAATTGAAATTCATAAGGGGATATATATATATCCTTCACATATGTACTCAAAATATTCATTTTCCTCTACATTGTTTGATGTCTAAACCTGTTGAAGTAAAAGCTCACCACAGCTTGAATTTTTATTTACCTCAGTGTATTGGGGGGCAGTGATCTCTTCATGAAATTCGTATTTACCAAAGTGAGAGTACTCTCAAAAATATACCTGTGATGGCAGTAGGATTATATATATGAATAAAAAAATATACATTGTGACCCAGGCAACAGAGACAGGGAGTCAGGAAGTTACATATCTGTTGATTTTCAAAATTCTTGGAGAATTAAAATGAGAAAAATGTGTCACAGGTTTACAATATGTATCTCTGATGAAGCAAAAGGCAAGGCCAAGTATACACCATGCCTCCTATCAAATGCCTCTACTTCTATTCCTTTAGGATTATTTTAACGATGTTAGGATAAGTAGTCAGAGCCTAGAAAGTTATGGGTTAGTGTCAGAGAATCAATATTTCAAATAGCAAAACGGAAAATGAGTCTAATACATATGGGAACACGTGGCACATAAAAAGCTTCCACTGTCATCCACCACAATGCCTAGACATTACTATCACCCTAAAGAAGACACAATGGGAGGAGAAGAGGAAAAAAAATCTGTGAATACATATCTGAAATTGGAAATTCCTAGGAGGTCACAAACTTGGGTGTGGCAGAAGAGATCCTAAAAGTAGAGGACAGGGTAAACATTTCACAAACATGGAACTTTGCTGGCCTAATGACTTCTTGACTATCTGTCTCTGACATTTGTCCACTAGAAATAGAGCTTTGTGTTTTAGCTTCCTTTGTAGTGAGATCATGAAAGCTTGGTCTGTGTCTATGTGAACAGGAGGACATGGGTTCATATTTTCCAATAGGAACAGGAGGCAGCAGAGCTGAATCCTATCTATGCAGGTAACTGTAACCGTTGGGGTATGAATGTCTCCCTGGGTGCATTTTGAAGCCTTTGGGTCACTGCCCAGTTTTAATGGCATTTCTTACAGCTTCCCTGGAAAATTGGTGTTTGTTTTTGAAATACAAAAAGGTCAACTAGGACACAGTGCTGGAGGGAGATCTGCCACATTGGGTGAGTCAGGGTCTGAAGGCAAAAACACAAACTGGGCTGCTACCCCATATATCTTTCCCACTTGAGCTTAGCAACTTGTTTCTGAGCATCGCACCAAATCCTCTCCACACAACAACATGCCTTTATATTTTCGGGTCTCCTGGCTGCACCTTGTCAGTCACATATCATTTGGAAGCCAATGACAGAACCACAGGGGCCCACCACATATGTTGGATCACACACCTGCACTCCACTGCTCCAGGCCCAGTTCCCTGCTGGCTTCTACTCACTGGAATCTCTGTTCTTCACCATGGTCATGAATTCCACTCAGTCAAAAATGGCACTCGCTGGTTTAGTCATGATGAGCAACAGGAGATCTAAAGGTTCTCCAGGGATTTCTGGTCATGGGATTCTCAAAAACTTCATGGTATTGACCTAGCCATATTTCAAGAATGAAGAAGTTGACACTGTGGGTTTTGATTTATTCAAGATCCATTAAGTGTTGAGGAATCTCCTTTCAGTAAAAGCTCTGGAGATTGCATGCAGGCAAGGTTCCTAAGGAGTGGCGAAAGGTCACAGGAATCCAGGCCCATTGGGGTCTAAAATATGAGGTTCCTGTGAGTTTTGGCTCTCAACTATAGCTGAGAAGGCTTTAACAGCAAAATCATGTGAAATCCTGGCTGAGATTCCCAGTGCTGGCGAGAAAGCCACCCTCGGCCTAGATCTCAGTTTCCAAAGGCTCCTCTAATGCCTGGCCTTCTAAAATCCCAACACAATTCATGGCAATAGTTCTCTGAGATCAGTTCCAGAACTCAGCCTCTAATGGCATCACACCAGAGTTCAAGCTGAGGTGGACCCAGTCATCTTTTCCAACCACCACACAATAGACCACTATTCTAACAAAAACACTCCCACATGGCCCTCATCTTCTTCCATACAGACACTCAACATAACATTCTGGCTGGGGGTTTCTATAGGTTGAATAGCCTTAGAAGGTGTGCAAAGAAAGCTCTCCTGCCCATCATATGCCAAATGTCATGATGGTCTGGACTCCCTCTCTGAGAAACAGGATAGATAAAATGGGCCTATAGTTAATACTGCACTGCTTGTCAACTTAGAGGCCTCCTGCCTGCTAGGGGTAGATTCTTTAAGTGTACTGGACTCATGAAAAAACCCAAACACCTGTGTGCTAGTTACTGGAGGGCTTGCAACAACTCATTTGACCCAGAGGATCCCTGTTCTAACTTCATAGGGGTTAGGAGCCTGACCAGAGGAAGGCAAGAGACTTCATCCAGTAGTACACTTCTTTTTCATCCTTTTAGATTGGGATGGACACATGGGATTTTTCTTGAGTTTCCTGGGGTGATGAGAATGTAATTCACAGCCACACAGGGCCAAGAGTCTGATTCAGACACAGCTTTTACAAAGCACTTTACTTCAAAGGCACAGATTAGGCCTCTTCATTTCCATTTGAAACTGTTTTCTTGAGGAGTCCCAAAGGAGTGCCCTAAGGCAAACACCTCTCTGACATTCAGGGGAACAGAACAATAAGGAAGAAAGAAGCCTGGAGAAAAACTTTTCTTTAATTGAACACTGTGGCATTGACAGCTCCTAGTCATGCAACTTGGGTTACTATCTATCAGTTTGGAATACTCTGGGTTTTCATATAAAAATTCATAGAAGATATCTCATGTCTCTGAAGAAAAGTAGCAAAACTAATCCAGGTCTCCATTACTTGATTCTATGAAAAAAGAGCCAAAGAATATATGTTTAACTTTGAGAAATAGCATCTGGGAATAATCCATGTATTACATACAGACACTTTGATGATTAGCAGGTGAAATATGGTTAGTGGTGGATCTGTAGTTCTGAATAAGCACAAATACACTAGAAGAAATAGGCATCCTACTGTTGGAATAGTTTAAACAATTTTTTTCTTTAATACTGGATCAAATTATTCCTTTGAGATCCCTTCTAGCTGTACTTTGAAACTTGGAGACTATGGAATTACTAAAATAAAGTTATTGCATTTATGAGCAGTCATTTGTACATTTTATATAAATGGAAAAATTTTGAATAGGCTGTACTTTTCTTTTTCCAGTATCTAAGAAGCTTGCTATATATTTGTAAACACACCAAATGTAATTCAAGAAGTTTGCATAAAATGAAAACCATTTATCACTAGAAGACATTCTTCATATGCGGTATCTGTTTCTACATGGTTTAAACATATTCTCTTGTGGTTGAAAAAATAAAGCACTTTAGGTAATTGTCTTTGCATTTACATAGCACCTTCACTTAAGACACCTGGTTTGTCCTACTACTGATATCAATGTCTTGTTTTACTTTATCTGATCTTAGTGTATATTATAATCCATGGTTATCATTAGTAGCTTTGAATTTCAGGATTGATTAATACAGGATGATCTTTAATTTTGCCAATTTTTGTTAAGGCAATTTTTCTTCATATTTTATTCAATTATTAATTCAAAAAGCATGTCTTATTTTTTCAAATTAATGTGTGTTTTAAATCCAGGCTTAATTTGTGCCACAGTCTGGCTGGGCACAAAATCACGAGCCACTCAAACAGGAACAAACTTTATTTTGAAACTCCTGCCAATGCCCTGTATGCTCCCCTGGAAATATGCCGACCCCCACACGCAGCGTTCTCTCGGGCCCACACCAACAGCAAATCCCTTCTCTGGAATTTCCTCCTACCGCACTTCCCCAACCAATGGGAACTCTCCAGGAGTCCCAAAGCAGGCTAAGGTGGACAGCAGGGGTCTAATATCCATTTGAATGCACATCTTAACATAATCATATCATCTCAATGGCTTCCTGGCATCACCTTTCAACCAAAAATGCCATGCATCATTACTACTTGGCTATGGCTCTTAGCATCTCCCCCCTTCTGTTTAATTAAGCAACAAGCAATGTGGCTTAGGGACCGTGTCTATGTCTGTTAGGTTGTCCAATTCAACATACGGTACTTACCCGTCATCGGATGAGCTGACCACAAGGCGTCAGCCTCCTGTCTTAGGTTGGTACCACTGCAATTGGATCATACCCATCACTGACTACCGGTCCAGCTTATAGCCATACTTGTGGATAGGCCTATGCACCAGTGTGTGGGGGGGTGAGATTCTTTGCCTCACCTCTGTTGGCCCCCAAATCCTTGGTGCCAGGTATCCTCAATGACTGCACAGCCAAAGCATCTTGCCAAAAGCACACACCATCTTGGCATTCTTTCCCAATCATAAGGAATATTGAAATATTCTGTAAAATAATCGATGGAAAGATCAAGTCTGTGGAAGAGCTTCTGGAAGCTGAAGTTCTCAAAGTTGCTAATAAGGAGAAAAATGTTCAGGATTTGAAACAGGAAATAGAGACTCTAAAAGAAGAAATAGGAAATATCCAGCTGGAAAAGGCTCCCACTCCTGATACAGTATGTTTGTGTGTTGTTTTGTCTTGAAATGTTGTATTGTCTTTGTGACGAAAATATGGAAGAGGTGTTAAGTAAATTGTTGAAAAAAGGAGGCACCCCAATGGAACCAAGAATAGTTAGGGCATGTGTTGATAAAAGCCCAGAAACTCTAGTCAGAAAAAAGAAAGTTCAGAAGAAGAAGGATTATCAGGAAAAAAGTTGCAGCAAAAGGCTATTTCTGAATACTTTTCGTTATAGGATGGGAGCAAATCTGCTCGTCCCTGTTCGTCACCCCTTGGTTATTTTGCTGTAGCCGGACTGCGGCAAATTTGTTGGGGTTATGGGAGTAGGAGGGAAGTTGTTTTCTTGTTGTTATCTATATAATTTTACTTTGAACCTTTCAAGATATGGCTAGATAGACCACCAACTCTTACCAATTTCACCAGTCCCAGGTAAAGGATAGAAGTGGCATAGGTTTATTCTTGGAATAGTGCTTCATTCACATCACAAAATGTCTGATATGAAGGAAGTCTCCTTTTAAAATATTAAATACTAAAATTCACACAAATGTTCATGAGCTTGGTAAATAGTAAATGTCTTTTGGGACTTTTGAGATCACAGTGTCATTGACCTTTGCTTTTCTTTACAAATATCCTCTGCTAGAATCTCAATCCAAGATTGTATTCAGTCCAAATTTCTCCCTTCTGGCATGCCAAGCAGATTACCACTTCTCAACTCGATTTTCCAAATCTGAACATCATATCTTAGTAATATGATTGATGGGAGATTCACCCTTCTTTGAAAGCAGTTTTGATTATAAATAACAGAAATGAAAGAAAACCTGTTATATTTGTTCCTACCAAAATTCAAATACTTAATGAGACATCTTTGGAAGCTTTAAGTGGTTGTTTTATTTTAAGGAGTCATTTCTATGTTCATTCACACAAACTTATTGGTGGGAGAGATTTGTTCAACCCCCACTTTCTAACTGGCACCTTTCCCACTCATGTCATTGCAAGAAGGAAAACAAACAAACAAACAAAACACTTGTGTTGTTGTTGTTGTTGTTTTGTTTCTTCCTCTATAGAATTGGAAGCTATATGTTACTTTCTAAATTATTTTATGTTTATATAAATGTATGAATGTCTCTCTTAAGAAGGCATATCTTCCCTGAGAATTACAAATGATGTTTTGAGCTCTTATTATCTCTGTCAATTAAATTTATCTGAGACTTATTAAAATAAGAAATCTGTAATAGATAATACATTTTAAATATTAACTCCTAAAAATATTATGTAGTGAAAAATAGAACCACATTATTAACATTGCTTATTATTATTTATATGCAATCTATTTCAAAGGAATTTTTCAATATTTTTCCAATTTTAGATTTTTTTTTAAATTTTTCTATTTATGAACTGGCTTTTAAAAAAGAAAACAAGGATTAAGAAATATTTTAGGTAACATTACAAAATGATGGACGAATTATTAGTTTATTTTTCCTACAAATTGAACTTGAACAGATGTGTAATGCAGGTGTAGATCATCAACACTTTATGATATGCCTGCTTTTAATTTTCTTCTAATGCCTTGATTGCTTATGAGTTAGTCATGTGTGGTGTTAGAAATTTTTGAAATACTGCTTAATCAGTTGTTAATTAAGAATAAATAATCACATTATAGAGAGATGGTAAAATACCCTTTTCTGATGAAATGGCAATTGCTCTTTTTCTTTGCTTTTGTTGTACAAAATTGAGGTCCGAGATTTGGATGATTAGAGATTACCAGCCACAATTATGATGTTCTGATTTAACATTGCCCTCTTTGTGAGATAGTATGAACTTGTTGATGCTTTTTAAAAGCATAAGTGCTTCTTTGATGTTTATATTATGAATATCGCTCATGATTGATATTTGGAAATTAGTTCAAGGAAGGCTTTACATGAATGTAACATAATTGCATTTCTTTGTGTCAATTGATTTTATCACTATATTTAATGGTTTGTTGCATACTTTGCAGGATAATGAATTTCATTTCCTTGCATTATCCTATAAATAACCTTAAACTTTTAAATTAGGATAATCATAGTTGCTTTCTTAACCTTGCAAACATGTACTGCTCCATGAATTTAAGAATTGGAGTATATATCTAACTCGAACTACATCAAATATGACATATCCATATGTATGCATTCAAACTGTTTACTCAGAAAGACATACTTCATACCTCTTAGATAATGGTTTCTTCTACTTGTGTTCACTATTAACCTTTTGTCTCCATATTGCTAGAGATGCCTTTTTATAGCTCCATGAATTTTTATCAATTCATTTAAATGGATATACTTAACAATGATTTTTTAAATAAAGCAAAAACTTGAGCTTATATATGACATTCATTGACAGTTGCTCTAGAGATGTATACAGTTTTCACTGATAGTTATGTTTGAGAAGTTTTTTTGGTTTTTATTTTCTTTATTGGCCTTGGTAAATATACTAAAACTTTGAAACATGCACATACACTTAAAAATTTTTTTTGAAGATTACCTGAGAATATACAAAACACTCATCTGCAAAACTTGACAAAACATTAACCTAAATCAAGCAGGCACAATTGAAATTGAGTATTTGGCAATTAAAGTACATATTTTTTTATTACATCATGACCTTATGACCCTTCATAATCATTTAACTTGTTATGTGGTAACTGGAGCTCAGACTTTCCAGAATATAATGTTCCTATCAGTCCAAACAAATGAAACCACTTGGTAAAACTGACAGATTTTAAGTCAAGGAGATTTTTCTTTTTATGTCATACATTATTTGGATGGGTAACTAATAATCACCAAGGATGTTAGTATTGATATAATAAATAGAAGCATATATTCTTGCTACTTGTTGTTGCCATGGGAAACACCTTATGATTATTGTTTTAGTTTTTAAATTTCAATTATTTTATTTATACATGTAATAATAAAATATCTCTATAGTAATAAAATTGAAATTAAAATAATAAATCCATTCCTTATATATTAAGTAAATATATATTGAGGTTCACTGTAGGCAATTTAGTCTGTCCTTTAATTTACTTTTTCCATTTTTAAAATTAGACTTAGAATGTCCCCTTCTTTCTGATATATTTTGAAAACCTAGCATGCTGATTTTTTTCCTAAAACTTCAAGTTTTTCATATTGTTATGAACTTTTTGTATCATTTGTTGTTTTTCTTTTTTTTTTTGAAGTAAAGCATGGTCCTTTTTGTTTTTACTTAATGACTAACTAGCTAACTGAGGCTGCAACATAAAATAATACTGGTGTTTTTCCAAATGATTAGAGATACCCTTTTATATAATCTAAATATTTGAGCCTCTATACTATTCTACTCTGCTCCATGACCTATGTGTCTCTTTCTTCATTACTATAATGATTTTCTTTCATGGTAGTATTTCAAGACAATTTTGTTTTATATTATATTTTAATAACTCTTACATGAACTCACACACCAAATAACAGTTTTTATTGCACAATTATCATAATATACTGACCTCTTTACCTACCTTGTATGAGCACAAATTTTTAAAAAGTCACTATACATACATATGTACATGTGTATATGTATGTATGTATATATATATATATATATATATATATATATATATTAGAAAAATAAATTTATCACACTAACAATTAAATTAATAAATATTGAATATACATATGACAAATAATAATTTTGAAGAAATGTCAAGAATATAATTTCCTTGGCCTCAGTATATAAAGACAAACATTTTATAGTTAACAAAATGCTTAACTATGATAATATAATAATCTATATATTAAAAATTAAAAGATTAAATTTATTGAGTTTTATGGTAGGATGTGAAAATCAGAATTTTCAGGGCATCTTAAGTTCATTTAATAGGGCTATAGTTAATTCCTCATGGATGGTGGGATTGGAGACCATGAGTTTTAGGGCTAGGTTTAATGATAAACTTTACATCAAATTCAGAAACATTTTTCCAAGATGTCCATTCCCACTCTGTTAGGGGGGAAATAGTTATTAAAATCTAGCATATTTTTGAGTTCTATCCCAGAAATAAGTGTCTTTCCTCACAGGCAGGTCTGCCTGGGCATATCAGGACTAACCCTGACCATTTAGCAAATAGTCCCATATTAATACAAATTTATTACTGTTACGTCTTGGAATTCAATTGTAAAACTAAAGCAATAATAAACTACTGTCCAATTGAAATTAATTTAATGCCTTTCAAAATATCAAAGTAAGGGAATCTAATCCTCATCTGATGTTTTGACTGCTTTATTTGGTATGCATATTTCCTGGGAAATCTAATTTTATTTTTGCATTGCTAATCCATTTCATTTCAAGCTGTGTTTTGATTTTTCAAACCAGCAAACTTTCACATAGCTATCTAAATTTCTCATTTAGATGAATAACTATAAAATAAATCCTAATTCGAATATTCCTGAGCAAACCTTATTTTAGAATGCATCAAAATAGGAAGCAGTATTCCTGAAAGACTTAACTGCTGTGTTTTAGGAAAGGAAAGATTGTGCTGTGCACACCTTGGGGCAGGTCAGCCGGTAAAAAACCTCTTGGCTTTGCTGAAAGTTAGTGAAACAGATACTGCTTCACCTTCTTTATTTATGTCAGATATAATATTGCCAATTTATTATTCATATATTCTTTTGGGAAGAGACCGTTCACATCTTTTATACCTTCCAAACATTTGCCAAATGAGAATATTCTAGTGATTTCCATGCATTTTAATTCATCTATGTGAAGCCTGAAAACATCTAGTACAAGGGAATTGAACTCACCCAGTTAATCAAAATTGATTGTTGAGGGCTTCCAGATTCTTTCTACTAACCTCTCACTCCTTGTGAATGGATTTTATTGTCAGTAGTTAATATTTTATGGGAATGCTGTCAGCTTCTTACAGAGCCCAAAGGAGTTATATATTTTTTCTGACATAATCATAATTCCCATCAGTATGTTTAATGTCAGCATCTGTAGGATTCCTTTGATTTTTAAGGAGAAAAAACATAAAGAATTCCAGACTCATCAAATAAGAATAACTGTGAATGCTTCAGGAAATTCTTATTTCTCTGGGTGAATGCTTGGGGACCAGAGGGACAAATATGCAATGGATGCCTCTCAGTGGTTTACAGGTTAACCTGTTTTTTTCTTTGCCTGTTGAACTGTGCCAGGAAATAGAATTTCATGTGATAGCTTTGCACACAAACAAAAGTAATTTAAACTAAGGCAGAATGAAACACGCACACATGCACAATTATTGTGGATAATGGGTGTTCAGAAAATTATCCCACTAATTATAATATCTCTGCAAAATACTATACATGTCTCAAAACACAAGACCACGAAAGAGTCTTGGAATATGTCCTTTGTTACAGGCTTTACATCAACTGGAATCTCATCAGTTTGTTTTGCTAAGTACCACTTCTTTTTTATTCTTTTTGCTGAGAACTGTGAAAAGAAGCATGAAAATGACCTGTAAAGGCAAAGGGGCATTTGGGTTGATAATTAATCTTTACAAATGACAAGCAACTGATTTAATAGTGAAAAATTATTCAGTTAATTAATATGACTGACCTTTTAGCAAAATTGAATGAATCATACAGTTTTGGCTTCAAACAAACTCAAGCACTAAGCATATAGCAAATGTTTGATCTATTGTTGATTTTGCTATGAGAAATGTATGCTGGACCCTATTCAGCTTTGAAGATCTTAACAATGTTTTCTTCTAAAAAGCATATGAACTCTTCACTTATCCGAAACTTCCTCCATCATCAGGTGTTTTTGTGTCAATCACTTGTCTATGTTTTATTAGAATTGGGTTTAAAGAGAAGTTCTGTAATTGGTATTTGTTTCGCAGATAGAATATTGAAAATTTAAGATCTCACTATGAAGTTGAGATATGGTCAGGGGGGTTATTAAATTTGACTTTCTAATGTAGGAACTTTGCAGTAGCCATTATCTCTATTTATACAGAGGATCTTTTATTTCTTGCACAATAAAGGCCTTATTCATTATAAGATAAATGTTTGCCAGAGCAACTTTATTTTTCTATTTTTCTATGTAAAAATTCTTGATACTTTACATCATAGGATAGCATGTTCTATATTGATTCTTTTGAAACAAATTATCTATTTCCTTAGAAAGGCATTACAGGCCATGAAGATAAAGTTGAAAAAAAAAAAGATAAAATTTTAAAGTAGTTATTTCAGATATCTGGGAATAGTCTGCTTCTTTGATGAATTTAACAACTGTCCTAAGCCAAAGTCAACACTATAATTAAGATTTTAGAAAATGAATTATAACTTGGTTATGAAAAGTCAAAGGCATTGTAAAAAAAACCCAAAACTTTACTTCCACATTTAACATTCTGACAAAGTAAATACACATGACATGATTAAGAAGGGACATATTCATATTCATGGACATTTAAGTTATACACTAAATAAAACTTGAAATGATCAGCTGAAAAAAAATTTTAAATTAATGAGAAAATTTAGTTGGGAGTTATATACAAAATATCGTAAGATGGAACAATTAAAACAGCAGTTTTAATACAAAAAAATGGCCAGATCAGTATACTAAAACTTCCAAATTATGTTTAGGCTAGAGCTTGAACCCAGGACCACATATCTATAAACTGTTTTATTATTAAAATATATTGCATATTATGAAATATTTTAGATTATTCCAAGTGATAATATGATTTTAATATTGTAAATCATTAGTATAAATAACTGCATTGGTGGATTTTTCTGACATTAAATAACTGTGAAGTAAATTCTACTTAAATATATCATATTTTAATACACTGTTGGTTTAGTTTAGTTAATAAAAATTTAGGATTTTTATAATTATATTCATAAACCAAATAGAAATATAATTTTTCTTTCTGCTATTGCCTACAATGGTTTAGTTCTGTACATGGTGTAGATTAAAAGGTAGAAAATCCCCCATCTTTTTAAAAAGAAAAAAACTTCTAATACACAGTTTACTTAAATGTAGGCATAACCTATTCCAAAAATGTTAGTAAAACACATCTAAAAGTTGTTGAGAATTTTTTTAAAAATTCGGGGTGGGTGGAGTTCTGATTACCATTTCAAATTCTTATATAATTAAAATTTTATTTTCATACTCTATTTCTTGTAATCTACTTATATATTATTTTTTAAAGTTTTAGCTAGAATTTTAAACATAATAATGCATTGTTGCTAGTTTTATTCTTTAACAAAATATACTTTTTGCAACATCTACAGATATTTTTTGTTTTCCTTTCTATATTTTTTTATCTCCTCATTTCTTTGTCTTCGAATTTATGACAGGAATGTGTCTTCTCAAAGCTTATGGGTTTGTTATTAATTTTTTTCTGTTTGTTAACTTCATGTCCACCTCCTTCTTGCTTTAAAAAAATCTGTTTGCTTTTGTAATATTTTTCACCTCTATCCTTTTTAGTATATTTATAATATTTGCTTTATATTCATTTTCCTTTTACTGCATTAATGTTGCTTCTTCTGTCATATGATTTTATATTCATTGCCTTTCATTTTTAAAATGTTTGCCTTTCTTCCTACATTTTGTTCATGAAGATTCACCCTTGACTAGAAATGCCTGCTTTCTGGAGGTCCAGAATCCTGGGGCTAATTTTATTTCTTACTCAGAACTTCAAATGGAGTGAGTATCCTATGGAAGGAAAGCCTCAAGCACTGCAAACATGCCTCAACCACTCTCTGCACATGCTTCCTTATATACTTTATAATATACATTAATATTTTCATAAATATCAACCTTCTTGGAAAGATAAATAACTATCATAGGAAGATAAATAATTTAGTACAATTGGCAAAATCAACTAGAAGCTTCATTGATATGTCCAAAGAACATAACATGTTCTTTTTTTGAATATTTTCTTTCCACTTTTAAAATAATATTACTTCCATATCATTTTGTTAGGCTTAGGTAAGCATCGCCATTGCATTTCAATTTCAAAGTCCTGTGTGTCCTACCTATGAAATAGACTAATAAAGATGAGCAAAAACTCTAACTTGTTGATTCCTACCAAAAATAGATGACCCTCAAACATTTATTGAAGAATCATGAATTGAATTAACTTATCTCTCTTAAAAAATTTACCCATTCCCAGTTCCAGATTCCATTAAAATAAAAAAATAATTAACACGTGGTGAGAAAAAAAATATTCTTTATTCCATATGTTCCCTCCTTATTAGAGTTTTGTGTTCTTATTTAACCCTAATCTCATATGTGTTATTTTCAAATAATGCATTTGGCTTATTATAAACTACTACAGGAAAAGAGATTCTTTTCCTTATAGGGAAAAGAGATTATGATATTATATTGATGACTTCAATACTTCTTTATATCTAAAAGAGAACCATGAAGATAAAAGATAATTAAAATACCCATTAGTGATTTTTTCACTTGTCCTGCAATTGTTGATTATACCAATGCTGACTTGTCTCTAGGGCATTTTTTTGTCATAGATTAATGAAGTTTACCTAATTTTGAAGATATTGAAAGACAATATTTAAATGGAGTAAGAGGAATTAAGTTGCACTTAATTGACAAAATAATCAATTCAAGAAGTTGACAAAGTACCCAATAGGTGTGAGTCATACATGAAGAAATTCTTGAAATCCCAACCACACTGGAATAAGAATCCGTATCTATATCAACATAGAATCTCGGTGCTTTAGAATGTTGTCTCTTTGGTATTAATCTTTGATTAAAGATTCCTAATAAGAAAAGCATTAACTTCTATCAACATTTAGCACTTTATTAAATAATAGAATTTTCAATTTATGATGATCTTTCTTTATTATATAACTTTATAGCAGTTTGATACAATGAGTATTTTTTCCCACAAAGTGTTCCAAAACAAAGAACTCTCAGTATAAATTTTCTTTTTATTGTAATCATTGAAACTTGGTATAGAAAACTGGGAGTATTTTAAGGTTAGAAATAAACAAGTTTGCTCATAAATGTATTTATCTGAAAAATCTTTAGTCCACCCCTGCCATATACCAGATAATGTTTTGAGTGCTGACTTATTTTCAGTGAAATAACAGAAAATGTCTGACTATTATAAGCATCAGAGTATTAGTAAAGAAGATAGCCACTCAAATATTATACCCTGAATTATTTAATTTGAATATTGATACTAGTAAAAATGATAAAGCAGAGAGCACTATAAAAACAAACCTTTAGAAAACATTTAGCTAATGTAGCACACATTATAGTCTAGGAAATGCCACTTCATTTCAAATCAAGAAGTAGTGGCATCAAATCTATATAGTTTTTAATTCAGAAATGAATCTTTGGCAATGAGAAATTAAAACTCTATCAAAAAGGAAAAACTGGGAGTGGGTTGTGGCTTAGTGACAGAGTGCTTGCTTCACACATGTGAGACATTGTGTTCAATTATCAGCACAACATAAAAATAAATAAAGTAAAATATTGTGTCCATGTAAACCTAAAAATAATATTTTTTAAAAAAGAAAAAACTGTTTGTTAGATCTGGTTATCCTCTGACAAATAGTTATAACAAAATCTGTAGCCTATATTTTTTTTCTTCATCATGTTCATTTGTATAGAGTCTGAAATTTGCTCTATTTTTCAAATTGTCTGCAGTTAAGAGGGAAACCTATGGAACTTAGAATTAACAAATTAATTCTGTGTTGATGTCTAAAAATGGAATTAGGCATATCTGAAATAGATGTCTTTAAATGCTGAATTATTTCTAAATTGAAATTCCATTCAAAAGATGTGCACATTTTAGAGTAAATAAATAAAGTGATATTTTAGTATTCCCCCTCCCCAGGAAGAAAGAGGGTAAAGCATATTCATATATTTCTCTAATCTTTTAACTTAGTTTTTTAAAAATAAGTTTCATGTGTGCTTAATACAAAACTTTTATTATAACATTTGATCTTTCTCTAAATCTTAAACAATTCCATTCATTAATTTTCCCAACTTGCACTTTTTCCCCATGGTAATTTTCCATAACAAAGATTTTTGTAAGTCTCCTTTTCATTCTAGAATCCCTTTCACCTATCAAGCCCATTTGAATTGTTATCCTACTTTATTGGGAAAAAAATCTCATCATCACTATTTACATTTCTGTTCAATCTCACAATAACCATCATACAAAAAAGCATCTAAATCAGACCTACAACATAATTACTTTTCAACTAGTAATATAAGTTTATTTTAATATGTAAACCCCCTCAAAAATACAATGCCTTGGAGCTCCACAGTCATTAACTATAAAAAAAAATCAATATATATTCATTGAATGGAGATGAACTATGCAAAGAAAACCTATAGACAGGCTATTTAATGTTAGAAGCATGGGATGGGAACCACTTGTGTTGGAACACACACTGAAGGGGAAGACGTGTTCCATACGCATGTGTATCTTGCAATATTGGCTTCCATAACAAGAGGGTGCATCCCATATCAAATCTATCCTATGGTATTTGAAACAGAAAGAATTTGTTTTTTTTTCTTTTAAATTTTGTGGCCACAACAATTCTGTCTACGTGTACATATTTGTTGTAGTTTCCTCATTCTCTCTTTGGAAAAGTACTTACAGATGCATGATCTCTCTCTAAGGCAAATACATAGGCAATGTTTCAAACATAGGATATAGTCCTAAATGGTTCACAGAATATAATTATCTCACAATATATAGTTATTTGGTCTACATAATTATGAACCACACTTTCTTTCTTTTTAAATAGTAACCCAGAAAATAAAAGGCTAAAATGGGGCATAGGTTATTTGCCTTTTGGGAATTCAGAAGCCAAGGGAGAAGTAAAGGTCTATGCAAAGCACACTGTGAAATAGTCAGTCTGCTTAACAAAACAATTGCTCTGACACATTATTCTCCCAAGGAGACCCATCCATTCACACTGCAAACACAATCAGCAGCATGAGGTAGGCAGCACATATCCTCATGAATTTCCAACAGGTTCATACATTTGCATACTTGTATGCAAATGAAGGTTTGCATGCTTGGCATCTGTCCATCTGGATGCAATCAATGCCCACATTCCTGCTTTCTCTTCACTTCCAATCTGCATGCAGCAAGTGGCATTCATGCACAAGCACACAGATCACGATCACAACTTCAACATGCACCTAGCCAGGTAGACAGTAGACTCTTCTTGAAAATGACTCCAGTCAATTTCCCCCCTCCAAACCTCCACCCTTTAAAAACCAGAAATCAGCCTTGCTGTAAGGCGGTTGTGCCTGCAGAGGGTTCCAGAGAGGAGATCAAGTGCAATGCAGTAGCCACAGCTAATCAAGTATAGACTGGCTGGGTGGGTCAAAAAGCATAACAATGCTAAACCTTTACCTGCATTACTCTAAGAGCCACATTTTCCTCTTCCATCCCTTAAGTGTAATTCAAACAAGCAGCTCCTCCAGGAGGTTGATCTGGGTGCTTTCCTAAAGAACATAGAAAATCAACCAAGGACCCCAACTGGCCCTCTGCATACAACTATGGACATGCACACAAACACATGTACACAGCTTATGAGCTTCACCAAACCTGATGCTTTTTGCCTTAGATCCCACATGGGACAGAGAGAAAATCTAAGCAAAAGTTTGCTGGGTGAGGTAATTTCAGCTATGGCCTGGCCACCTCTTGCCTTATTCATGTCCCATTACAGATACATTCCATTGTTTGTCACCTCTGAATTTTCCACCCTCAGTTGGGGAGCTTCAATCCCATAGCATAAGGCCTTCTTGAGGCTCAAGCCCTACCCCAAGCCTCAAATTAACAGAACAGTCATTTTTATACCATCCACAGTTCCTTCTTTTAATTCCTATAGAAAAATTATTTCTTACTAGCACAGAAAATGTTTTCCTCCTTTAATAAGAAAATAAGCCAAGAAATAGGTCACCTGCTACCACCACCTGCTTCTGAGAGCTGGGTGGTAAGGGCAGTCCTGACCTGGCAGTTTAGCTCCAGGTGGCCTTCCCATGACAGTTCTCTAAGCCCCAAAATGCCAGGGTCATCAGGTCCACCACATCTTGGTCTTCTGCCTCTTGGCATTAATCAGGAAGCCACTGTCGTTAGGCTCTTGAGTCACTTGTGAGGTGTCATGCTTCCATGCCTGCCTTCTTAGAACCCTGCTGGAATCTTTGTGGATCAAGGAACTGTATGGGAACAGGTATGGCTCTGAGTTTCCCCTTTGTGGGTTCCCCTGCCTCCAAGAGTGCTCAGCACATGTACAGCTGTGGCTTCCTCCAAGCAGCAGCCCATTCACCTGTGCAAATAGCAGTGATCTGGGCTGGGAAGAGTCATTCCCCCCTATGCCCCTGGTTCCCCTGCATTCTCTTGCCATTTCTGGTCAGGCCTCCTCCCACCCATTCTTTTTAGCTTTTCCCCTTCTCCTTTCTGTTTCCTTTATTTTGTATTCCCTTTTTCAAAAACAAACCAAAGACACTCCAAGTGGTAGGAGGGTCTCCCCCATCCTAAGAAATCTTCCTCTCCCTGTTAGTTGCAGGGTGGGCTGAACACCCAAAACCCCATCCATCTGGTTCCTTATCTCTTTTCTGTCTCAAGGATGGAAAATCATCCCCCACCCCATTTGATGCAACAGAAATCCACATCTCACCCCTGCCAGGTATGCCTGAAGGCAGAAGATGACCCCCTTAGCAAATACTGCATGATCCATTCACTGTATTCCAACCAGATAACCCATTAGATTTTGGCTATAAAAACTCTCCTGCCACACCCCTCCCCTCTCTCTCCCTCTCCCCTCTCCTCTTCTCTTCTCTCTCTCTCACACACACACACTTTGCTCTCTCTTTCACACCCACTCTCTCTCTTTTCCAGCTCTTTCTTTTTTCTCTTCCTACCCTGTGAATCTGACACTGCCACAATACAGACCTCTGGGTTGCTCTGAGTGTCCTGGTCACTTTCTTTTCACTCCCTGTGATGGTGGTGATAACTACCACAGACCTGCTCCTCTTCCCCTCCTTCTCCTAGTACTCTGGTAATTCACAAGTTGCCTTATTTGCAAGCCATACCTGCCTAGCTTCTGTGAATGCCCAGTTGCCCTGCTAGCACCTGGATTGCCAGTCTCCACGGGCCTGCTAGGCTGTTTTCTGCTGAGAAGGGGGAGGTGAATGCCATCCAGGAGATCAAGGCCCCAGGAGCAGGGCTCCAGGAGCAGAGTCGCCAGGGACATGGAAAGCCGCCAGAGACATAGGATGCTTGCCCAGGGCCGCAGCCTTAGGTGCAGAATGAAGCTTCAAGGCGCCTGGAGAGACCTGGCCCAGTGGCCCAGGGCGGATAGCGAGGGGTCAGGGAGGGACTCACTGTTGCTTCCAAAAAGCCGAGTCCAATGCTGATCCCAGAGTTGCCCAGAAGAATGCTCTTCTGCGTCACAGACACACTCTCTAGAGAGTGAAGGCAGCCAGGTGGAGCCAAAAGTGGTGCACGCAGGTGAGTGTGCAGTGGAGTTCATCCAATGGTGCTCCCATGTCACCAGGTGAAATGGTGCAAAAGAGGTAGCAGCCGCTTATCTGACCTCACAGCACCAGGAGAATTCGCTGTTGCTGAAGGCTTCAGTGAATGGGGTCCATGAGATACCTTCCTGCCCAGTGGGGACCCCTCTTCCACCAAAGGGCACTGCACTCCCAGGGACCATGGAGCTGGGTGTCACCTCGCAGGGTGTCACAATGTGTGTGTGTGTGTGTGTGTGTGTGTGTGTGTGTGTGTGTATTGAATCAGAAGAACTTTTATCTTTCTCCAGATGTTAACAAGAATGAAAAAAAGAATAATGAGATCTATACCTAATTTAAATATATATAGCAAATTTAAAATCAAAAAGCAATAAGCATGAAATCAAATAATTAGGAAAGATTATTTAGCATCCAAAACTGAGATAAAAATAAATGTGATATTTATTAACCACTGAATAATTAAAGAGTCAAAAGAATAAAACAAAATTCAAAAAGCTGAATAAATATTAAAAGTTCACATTTTTAAGAAATAATATCCAAAGTTATAAACTCAAATCTTTAGAGCATTAGAGAAAATGAAAAATTTTGGATATAAGTAACACAATTAGAAAAAAGAAAACTCAGATTGAACAACAGGGAAAGATAAGGAGAAGGGAAAATTCCAGGAAGAAATTATGGGAATCATAATCAATAAAGAATTGAAGAGTGAAAGAGGGCACCTGCCCCTGAAAATGTTGTCATTTTCAATGTCAAATAAAACTCCAATTTAATTTGTGATGCAAATGTGGCCATTTCCCATACTTGTAAAGATAAACATTACCAAAAATGTTACAATAAATTCATGCCAATTTTATCACTTTTGCATACTTATTTTCATTTTATCCCCTTTTCCATTATTAGTATTATACCCTTATGTTGCAAGGCTGTACAGAGTGTGACTACTTTTATCCTTTTTTTTATAAGTTGAATATTAAAATTGCCATATTTAAAATTAACAATTCAAAAGTTTTACTTATTTTACAAATTATAAATGTTGGTGCTGGGATTGTGGCTCAGTGGTAGAGCACTTGCCTACCACATGTAAGGCTTTGGCTTGAAGCTGCTCATTCCTGATGGTGGCACTCAGCAGTGGCTGAAGGGAATCAAAGGGCTGTCACCATGGCCAGTCCTTGACTGCCAGCAACATGGCCAAGTTCTTCTGGATGCACTGGGCAGCTAGGCAGTGAATCTGCCAGGGATGGAGAGGACACGAGGAGTTCCCTCCCTACACAGCTGAGAGAAAAAAAGGAGAGGAAGCAGGGAGTGGCCCTGGGAAAGGAGGAAATGGCCCTAATCCAAATCTATTTTCCAAATCATCCCAAGGCAACATATAGTTGAAAGTGTTGTGGATCAATGGGGTTGTTCACAATATCTCAGTTATTTATGTTTTCTCCTTTTCCTGCCTTTGTCATGTGCATATAGTTGAATTCACAAGTTCATATAAACTGGTGGTGCATGTAATGGGGAAACTGAATTCTGGTAGTAGCATTCATAATTACAATGTCAAGGTCACAGTAGCTAGATTTTTTTGAGCATTTGCCATGCGCTTCCTTCCTTACTAAATCCCTTATTATGTGTCTCCCCTTTCCCAGTTGGTAAGAGAAAGAGGAGGGATTGGAACACAGGCCTTGTTTGTCCTGAAAATACAGCCATGCTGTTTTCTTTCCATTATGCAGGTAGCAGAGAGGAAATCCAGGTTCCAGAGGTCTCTGAAGCTGTGACCCAGGATGACTCACATCTTTAGAATCAACTGGAGCTTGCGTCCCAAAGACCTCTAGCTGGGACCTGCCCAGCTATATCCTGTCTGCTCACCCTGGAGAATGATTTCCTCAGATAGGGGATAGGTTGAGATCATGAATAGGCTCAGTAAGGCATGGATGAGATTGTGTATACCTCGATCAAGGCTGCCACTTCAAATATACCTGAGAAATAATAAAAATATCCTGCAGAACATTACTTGCAAAGCATCATCAAACTGCTTAGGTGGTTTTTGAGCCAGTAGTTTAAACATTGTCCAGTGAGATGGATGGCACTTCCTGCTCATCCCACATCTGGAGGATCAGCATCTTCAAGCCAACACTGAGCAGTACCTTCAGATT